>NW_017280289.1:1673577-1745766 GCF_001594065.2 Cyphomyrmex costatus
CCCCCCCCCCCCGCAGAGGAGAGCGAAATTCACTGCATCTATGCATACACTATTTTACAAACAAATTTAATATATAGTTGCAATAGCATTTTTTTTATTAATAACTGTTTAACGAATGACGAACGGCGGCTGAAACTTGTTGGAGGTTACTCAGGGATATGTCCTTGACAACATATATATCAAGGTCAAGGTCATGAGGGGATCTGATCTGAAGATTTACCATGTGTAAATATGTATATTAAGGTAACGGATATATTTTGTGCAATTTAATTATTTAAATTGAATCAAGAAGATTAATTAATAAAATTTTGAATACAAGGACTTTTAATATGAAATTAACAGTTGTATAATATAAAGGACTAATAAGAGTCAATTAAATAAATAATTTGTCAAATAAAGAGGTAAGCTACATTTTAATAATAAATTCTACTTTAATAAGTCGACAAATTTTACATTATATAACGCGCGCATTACATGTTTCGGCTGTATGATTCAGCCCTCATCGGATACTCAAATAATCTTACAATACAAAAATCAGTTTTATTAAAATTATATTCTAAACCGCAATATCTATATAAAATCAAATTGGTTGCGATGGACATTTTGGACCAGATAAAATCGTGTAGATGAACAAACGATTGAACTACCGATTGATGTACCGTTTTACCAAGTTCTGATGGGAAAGAAAAAAAAGAATGAGGATGTGAAACATTCTGTAAAACACGTCTGGCTATTAAGAAACTCACCAAATTGTCCATAACAAATAGATCGTCAACGGTCATCATCTCGCAAATGTTCTCAAAGTCAAGAAAGATGGTCACACATAATTATATAATGTCAAAAATTGAAAGAAAATCGATTATCACAGCGATATTAGACACGTCTAAAATCAATTAACCAAGAAAAAAAATTATAAATATTTTGTTGCAATATTTTGCTGGTAATAATTGTTGAAATTGTTTTGAATACAGCCAATATATGTTTTTCAAATTTTTTGTCAAGTCAGATGTATTTATTGGATGATAATGGACCCTTTATCTCTTTTAAATGGAGCATAGGACGTCTATGAGTCTCTTCCATCTTACTCTGTTTTGGGCAATCGTTTTTATTTCTGCCAAGCTTTTTCCAATAGACTTGATTTTCTTGTCTATACTGTTCTCCTCTAAGACATTGCAGGCCTTCCTCTTTTCCGCTTTCCCTGTGGATTGTACTCCAAGGCCGTAGATGTATTTATTACCTATATTAAATTCTGAAGCAAGCTATATTTAAAATAATTATAATAACATTTATGTTTCTTTAACAGCATTTTGCTCTTTGATCAAAGCGAGATACAAACAGGTACTGAATAGCTCCTTGGCAAGTATCATTACGGCATATGACGTACTGTGTTTACGCAAAACCGACGCGCTATTTGTACATTCGTTATCATTCATTCATAACGATCTCAAAGGAGTACATGAATAGCGAAACATTATTTGTCTTTCGAAATGGCATATTTTGAAAGACAGATTTCGAAAATATGATATACATATCTAAAATAACAGGACTCTATATAGTTAAGGGAGTTGTAAGGCTGAGGCGGGCAGTGAGAAGAGAATGCTTTTATATAAAGAAAATTTGGTGTGTAGCTAACATTCAAATATTGAAATTTCAAGAAATAAATAGTCAAAATTTAAAGAAATCTGGAATATAATGCAAGAAATATTAGTATTTATTTGTGTAAAAATTTAAAAAATGAACATATATTTTTTAGAACAATAAATTTTATCGTAAGAATGACTTGGCAACGGTGCAAAAGTGAAAAACTTAGTTGGTAATACTAACGGAAAAAAGCATCGCGCTTTATCTCGCAAGATCATCATTAAAATTGACCATTTTTAGCTTAGGAAATGTGTCATTTACTGCGATATCTTATTCCAATAAAGGAATAAAATATTTCACTTGACCTTTTTTTAAAGTAACATTTCACTTCTCTGGAGTGAAATTTTATTCTAAAAGAGTGAAAATCTATCACTATTGTTCAAGAATAAAAAATATTCAGTTTTTTTTCAAGAATGATTAAATTGTTACTTAAAAGATTTAGATTTATAATCATATATTTTATTTAAAAAATTTGCTGCAATTTTGACCGTGAAGATAAATTAAGATTAATTTGTAGATAATGCTATGTTCAAAATTTCAAGTATTCTTATCATAATATTATGTATTGCGTTCTCCTTACAACCTTTTTAAGTATCTAATTACCAATATGATCTACTTTGTGGGTATAAATTATAAAACAAGGTTACACGAAATAGCTGATAATACTAAATGCTGCTATACATAAAATTAACAATATTAAATGTAAAAGTATATATAAATGCATTATATTTTCGTACGTCGAGTTAATTAGACGGATATAATTTTTTATATTTCGAACGATTTGCATTTGCATTGTGAAAACAATTTTCTTTACCGTCATCGAATTTATAGTTAAATGACTGATTTACCGACATGGATTTTTTCGATTTTCTGCACTCGAGGAACCACAAGGATACTTCGTAAACGATCATCCAATCGCTTGACGAGCTCTTTTGTTCCCTCTGTGAAAATACTCAACTTTCTTTGAACATGACCGTCTATAATTCCATTATCGATATAACTTTGTTAATTTTACTGCGTTAATTAATATTTTGTACATCTGAGGAGGGCTCAAATATGGAGCCGAAACATAATGTTTTTGACTTTTAATATTTCGTATTTTAATTTGATTGCGTGCGTGTAACTGTTTCGTGTGAATTTATTTATTTATTTTAATTTATAATGTAATATTAAATTATCTTTGTATTATATCACACTTATAGTATTGACTCTTAATTACCTTTTTATTTCATTAATTTTTTAACACTAAGAGTCCTGTATATTCTTTCTATTTTATATTCTTTGTATTTTGTATAGTTTATCATATATCTTAATAAATCATTAAATCTATCTTATTAATACGGTACGATTTTAAAGTAAAGTTGCTGATATCGTTTTCGAATTTCTTTTTATTATAGAAACGACGCGGTGCGGAATGAATCGACGAATTTAAATAACGTAGTATCGTGATGCTTTTAATTATTGAATATATCGTTAATAATAATTATTAATTTCTTATTAAAGCATATTTTAATATTCATCGCCTACATAACACACGTAAAAATTTAACGTAATTTATTGTAAAATGCGCGTAATTCGTGAAGTTTGCTTGATCGAAATTTATCACCATACGGAGCAGTCAGAGCTGTGTGGCCGCATTTTTGGATTACATTCCGTGGATTTTTACATTTAATTTTCACTCGCGCATTTATTCAATCGTCCGAAAATGTGAGCGTTGAGAATGTTGCGTACAAAATCGCCTCGTGATTGACGTATTTCGGTAATTGGTGCGCGAGTGACTAAAGTTAATTGTATATTTTGATGAGTGAGTGTTACGTCGTTTTGTCTGAGTATTATAAACGAGCGACAACGAAGAAGCAATGAAAGAGCCAAAAAAGAAGGAGACGCGACATTGTATTGTTAAGTTAAATTATTGTTAAAATAAAAAAAATTGAATACAAAATATGTAGGAAGGTTCATCTTTCCTCCAATAACATATGTATATATCTCACTTTAAGTTTCATAAGTGTTCAGCACAGAAACAGCCCTAATAGGTGTAGTAAGCCTTAAGTCTTAATAAATTGATTCCAAGTCAAATGTGAGAGAAATAATCATGGTTAGTCAGTTGTTGTTGGCTTAAAGCTTATTATTACACTTATTGTGTTTCGGAACTAAAGACATCTTTTAGACATGCATGTTGTTACTTTCTTTCCTTTCTCGAGTATTTAAACATTTTAAACTAAAAGATCATGAGTTAGATATTTTGAATCTGAAGTACGGAATTTACAAATATAATTCAGCAATGCTTGAAAGCGTCGAAACTATCGATCTTTATCTTTTGCGTCTGCGAGAGGAATTTCTGGTACGCCGACTATGCATAGTTGGCTCGAGTTTGCAGCTCGCTTGTAGTAACTGTAGTAAGTGAGCACCATATCGTATTTGGGAGCGAAGTATCTGCGCGCGTAAACAGGTTCCGTCGAACTGGCGAGACGAAATCGTTACTTTGCGATCGGAAGTATCTGGAAGTATCGACGATCTCATCAATTTCCGGCCCAACTTGCACCGTATCGCTCGCGCTCTTCTCCAAATCAGTTGAGACGAAACTTTATACAACCACGTTCGTCTAATGGAAACCGTAAAAAGGAAACTTCATGATAGACGAAAAAATCGTAGCCAGAACGACGCCTCATTTCTTTCGCCTGGTTTGAATTTAGTAAAATAACACACGATTATAATAGTTAATTCAACTAGACAGTAGTTAAGTACGTCTGTTTACCGAAACACAAAGTAGTTACTATGTAGCTTTAATCGCGTTTGAAATGGTTAGATCATTGAGATAGCCCGAGATTCCGTCAGCATGACAGCCCGACTTGATCTGCGTTCCTCGAGCAGAAATTACGTGGAAGACATTTTTATTCAGGGACAATTAATTGCATGATTTTTGTGGACTGTTTGTTGATGCGAATAATTGTTTCGTTCGCTATAAACGGTGCAAAAAGTTACGGGTGATTTACGGCTCGATAATTTTCGACGACTAAACTTCAAGCGCCGGCGGCATGACCGCAAAGTTCCGTTATTTATAGGCCAACCTGGGTTCTCTTCTAGGGTGCGTTCACCGCGCGATCGCAGCCAGATTCCAGCGTTTATTACGTTACGCGACGCGTGGTGCTATGTTATGTGAAGAAATTCGCGCGACTGAATATGTTCACGCACGTGGGCCGCGTATCGACGTCGACAGAATTAAATTTTTGGATACCGTCCTGAACGTGACATCCGATATTTCGATTTGAATTTCACAGAGTACTTAGAAAATTATCGGCACGAGGGTTTCATTTCTAATCTAGACATCGCGTCATATCGTTAGTTTTTCACGATTCTTTAAAAATATTTCTCCAAATTGTATAAAAACTTATTTATACGTAATATATAGGGCGTATTACTACTTTTTATATTACATCAATATTATATTTACACGGAAAAGAGTTTTTGTTGAAACATTCGATCCTTTTTAGAAATTTTATCATCGATGTATCATGGTTTATTTAAAAGCGCAAATTTTGGCAATGACGTGGAAGATGACGTATCTAATGCTTCAGTGAAGAAGCTTTTTCTAGATAGATGATGACGATGTGTGTAAATATAAACTAGTGATGGGATAGATACGTATGAAATTTTTATTAACAATAAGTCTTACTTAAATGTCAAACATTTATATTGATACATGTTGTCTAATAATTCATTGTTTCATTATACGTAGAATTTATCTAACAATTGCACATTAAAATGTTAAATTTTACATATCAATCCTAAATTTTATATATTTATCTTAAAGTTTTAAGTTTTCGATAGCATTTTGATAAAACTTACACTTTGGTGATTCTAAACAGTTTCTGTTTTTCATGTCTGATATTTAAAAAGTAGCACGTGACTTTTGCATAACCAAAAAAATTTGTTTCTTAAAAATCTGAACAATGAGTTCTCTCTTCCCGTAGATTTTATATAAATATGTATATCAAATAAACTTTATTATGTTTTATATTATAGCTGTTTCAGTGTGAAATGATAAAATAAATCGATTTTTTTTATTTGCTTGAACGATTCTTTGAAGTGTCAAGAATATAATTTCATTCGTTAAAATGGGTTCTGAAATGCTTTTATGCGTGAAATAGCCGATTTTGTACAAAGTGTCCTAGTGCGTTGTAAACGCCGAATACACGCGGCAGAAAAATCTGTGACCGAAGTGACTCGGGAGAGTAGCAGACAAGTCACATCATCTCGAGAGATGGCAGATGAGAAGGATATTAATTTAGAAGGGCAACTGTATGGCCCAGGTATTGCCGATTAAAGGTGAGTTCGAAATATTTACAAGTTTTCTTCTTGCAAAACTTTAAACACGATTATTTAGAAACAGTATTTTTCAAATTGGCGTGCAGCATATCTCCCGCTTTACATTCGATTAACATGAAATAAAGTTTAAAACGTTCGTAATTAAACATTCTAGGGAAGCACGTAACCGATTTTTGATACGAGTTTTAAATTTTGATGAAAAATTTGACTTTTTTATTCCACTAAGCGTAAATTCCTCAAAAATTATTTTTTTCCAAAAATACTACGTACTTCCCTAAACAAAATATCAGAGAATATTAAAAAAAATTTTTTGTTCTAAATCAAATCGTTCAGCGTGCCTGCCAATTAGGACCGAACTAATTTGTACACCTAATAATATAACCTGTTAAGAACTTACTTAGTTTATATTATCAAAATAAATCTTATTTGTTCAACAGTGTTATTCATATTATTAATACAAAGGTAGTAAATTACGCATATGACGTTAGTGTTACATAAATCCAGATGTAACAAAACAAAGTAGCATTGAACGACGCCATAAAATGTTATTATGCTCGGCTTCAAGAGAAGTTAGTAGGGAGTGTTGTAGTCGTTTATGACACCCACAGTGGATGCGACATTGAACTTAACTCGTTAATAACTTCCGGTCATGATTGAAACGAACGCAAATATGTTGTGTCATACAAAACAGCTAATGTGTTAATGAAGCTTGTAATTCATTTTTGTTAAAAATTGCAAACGTATGTGTATTATGCATTATATTTAAAAATTACGAAACTTACAGAAACTCCAAAAATATAAAAATGATCTTTTAAAAGAGATTTTAACTTTTAAAAACCTTTTATTTTAAATTCGCGTTTATTTTTAACAAAGTTACATCTGCTTAAATTTGAAAATTCGTAATAATACGAATTTTGAAATCAATTCAATAATATTGACAATTAAGATTTTTTATTAGAGTTTAATAATTAATATTATTAATGTTAGCATAGTAAGATGATTGAAAAAATAGAACGTATAGATATAGTATATAAACAAAATTAATTAAATTACTTGATAATATAAGAAAGTATTTTTTTATAAACGTACAATACACCATACAGTTTTCTCGATACATTAATAAAGACTTTTCACTTTGATTTATATATACTATATGGTATATACTATATGCTATACACTGTTGCATAAAAATAATTATCTTTTTATGATTCATGTAGACTGAAATAACTTCGAAGAAACGGAAGGATAAGTTATTTCATAGATTAGAGAGGCTGTTTCATTTTTTGTTATAACTCGTGACATGTTAAATTTTAATGTGGATTGTGACGAAGGGCGGATCTATAATATTAAACGATCTGAAATATTTGCACGCGAGGGTCAAGCAGTCAAGTAACGCTTGTCACAAGGTGATCACTTACAAAATTTTATTCTTATTGAAGAGCTTTATTTATAAAATTAAGCAAAATTATGTTGATATAATTATGCTAATTTTGAAACATGAAATATGTGTTATCTTATATACGATTTTACACATGTTTGCCTAGCAAATATTTTCTTTGGCGATGTACTGCAAATTCTAGACTCTATTAGCATTTCTTTCTAAAGAAATGTCGACTTATTTTGTTCAGATGTTCCAAAATTGATCAGCAATTTTTTATGTCATCAAATAATATTAACAGAATGTTCAACAATATTTAGCTTCGTTTTATTTATTTATTTTTATAAAGCGAGTGGTTTCAATGTAATTTAGAAAAAAATATAACTTTATAGAAAGAAAAATTTATTAATTGATCTGAAGTTATATAAATTGGTGTAACGTTATAAAATCGTTAATAAAAACTTACCTAGAATGCAAGACGTAAGAAGAATTCGGAAGACAAATCTCTTCATGGTACGAAAGTCTTCGATAGCGTTAATGCGTAAGTTTCGATTCCAGCAGTACGTTGAATTAGGATAAAAAGAACGACGCGATTTACGTCAAAAACACGCGTTCTTATCTATATTTAGATCGCACTTCACTAATAGCGCTGGTTGTACCGAGAAGAGCTGGAGAACAGTGAAGACTGTTTGCTGTGATACTGGAGCAATGGTACTCTTCCGGTCTCGTTATCAGCTGTATCGCGATGTCATGCAATCGAGAGTCAATTTAATAAAATCGTAGGCAGTAATTTATTCTTTCCTCACCAATTCTTTTTAATATCATAATATTTTATAAATTAAATTTCATCATTGACAATTTCCATAGGTCTATGAATTTTTCGCGAAATTGGCATGAAAAAGGTCGTAAAATGTTGCTTCGTCAGGTATTTTTCAGCGTGAAAATTTTTGATAATAAAATAATAAAATTGATACGAAATAATGAATTCAGAAACATTAGCAACTAGACATTATCCGTGCCACGGTTGTCGGTATAAACGAAGTGATGCGCGACACGAGGGAGACTGATCGCGCTCAACTCTAATTTTCTGTCTCTTCCTCCTCCTTCTTCGCGCTAGACCACCTCCTACGGTTACAGAGATAATAGTATCTCCTTGAAAATTCACAGTATTTTTTCATAGGATTATGACGTAAACTGAAAAGTTTCGTGTGTGTGTCTGACATATTTTATTATCCTCTCACTAAAAATTATTAGCGAGAGGATAATAAAATATGTCAGAAAAGTCTCTCAGAAGTGAATAGATGATATAAATGATTCGTAAATTTTATGATTGCTGCAATGATTAATTAAATTTCAATTCTTTCATTTTCATTTTCTTGTTTACACTGTAACTGTCATACATTTATCAAAGAAATAAAAAATTTTATAGATTGCACAGGAACAAAGCAAAATTAAATTACTCGTATATTTACCTATATAGGCGATTTTAGGTTTACCAATTGTGTGTATGCGCGTGCGCGCAATTATGTGCTTAATAAAATAAAAACTTGCTCTATAGATTATAATTCTTTATAGACTTCTTAAAGCTATGTACAATGGTAATTTATTTAAGATTGTTAAATACATCTTGATGTAACATTATTATAATTAACACAATTGTAGTAAGAATTCCCTGATATATAATTTTTATTATATTTGTAATATTATGTATTTTATATAAAAATAAAAATTGTAAAGTTTTTATACCATGTTTATAAAACTATATATTGAATTGTATCGATAGTCACTGATTCTAAAAATTGGAATAAACTTAAAATTAGAAGAATTGGGAAATTGACAATAGAATATAACGTATTATCAATATTTATTTATTTCACTGATCATGACAAAGTAATAATTACGTAAAGCTGTTAAAAGTAAAACCCCGTTATCACTAGATTGTATATATATTATATTTACAAGTATAGTTTGGATCTGACAAAACTTTTATGTGACATATTTGTTTTTTTCTTTAATATATATTTTTATATATATACATACATATATATTATCCTGTAAATATATACACATATACATATAAGTATGTATATATATGTATATATATCAGAGCCAATATATATATATTTCTTCTGGCGCATAATCGCTTATCGTTCAAAGATCAAGCGAGTAAAGCTAACAAAGTTTTATTTTTTTTCCATTTCTCTTGTTATTATTCAAATAAACAAATTGTAAGCGCCATCACTGCAATAAGAAAAGATTATTGTACCCAAAACCCCGTTCATTGAAGTAGTCCAAGTAAAATACTCTAAATAACAATAAATTATTAAATATCTATTCACAAATGTATGTATAGGCTATTATTATTACTATCATCATCGTCGTCGAACACTGCCATTCTCGCCATTATTCTCGATGTCATTATCACTATTTTTTATATACACATCGTCTACGGCTTACTGTATCTGTGTGTTATTAATGTAGGGACCGGAAGTTTGCCAGATTTCATGGTGAAATTTTAAGAATTACGGATTGAAACGTATTAAGATGATAGTCACCTGTGATTGTCATAAACATTTATTTATCACAAATAACTATCAATATTATAAAAGTTCACCATAAAATCTAATTATTAACAATTCATTCTAGTTATTATCAATAAATGATTATCTGTGATACCAAATGTTTAAACTTTGTGTCACAAAATGAATTTCCTCTATGATATCTTTTCGGATAGAGATATCATATGTCGTTTTGTGAATCATCTCGAACGAGTTACAACAATAATTAACAATAATTAATCATCTGTAATAATAGCCAGTATACAAAAAATAATAGTCTAAGCACAAATATAGAATATAAAATATATTACTATTTTAAACAAATATTATTTAATTTTAGATTTGATTTAATTTTAGAACTTGATCCTTTTTAATAACAATGCTATTGTAAAATAAAAATGTAATCATCTCAACGATTAATGTTGATCATTGGTGTAACTCTTCTCTAGATTTCTTAACTCTAGATCCTTGATAAAACGGTATCAACATCTAACAAGCATCACGGGTAGAATCTCTTGGAGACTGACGTAGTCCAACATAAAATGAAAATGATATGATCATTATCAACTATCACGCTTTAAAATTCAATGTATAATCACGCATTTAATCATTTTGCTTCATTCGGACACGTAAGAATAAACATTCACGCGCGTGATTTATGAGCGTGTATGTATCTCATAATATAAATCTTCCTATTTGTCTATCTGAGTAGTGTGTGTGTGTGTGTGTGTGTGTGTGTGTGTGTGTGTGTGTGTGTGTGTGTGTGTGTGTGTGTGTGTGTGTGTGTTTTTTATTTTGCGCTTGAAGATGATGTTTCGAAGTCTTGCCTTTGGAACCTCATCTTATTAGAAAACCATCGCGCGATAGCTCTGGACTATGTATACATTAAGTAACTTTCCGGCTACTCTCATCATCGAGTGCGATGCTAATTGTTTGAAAATTCAATAAGAGATACCATTAGGGTCAAATTTACTGAAGAAAAATGGTTTATAAAAACTCAATCACGAGATGGACTTTTAAACAATTAGAGTCTCTTTACGATAAAAACGATTGCTGGTCATGACTGATATCACTAAAAAGAAATTCTTTCAACTGTAATTATAATTGTAAGTCCGATTTTGAACACGAAAATGTGTGTCTTCACAATATATGCTATTGGTTTTAATATAATTGTTTCTCGTTGGATATTGCAGAATCCAATTTGGACGAATCAATTCTTACAATCGGTATAAGCGCTATACAATTATATGGTGTTTCTTCTACAATCCCATTCTATATTTCGCACTCTTTGTATAGAATATGACTTTCTTGTAATCTTTATATACACATTCCTACCTCTCATTATAGACTTTGCTAGTTAATTGTCTGCTAGTTAACTGTTTTACAACTACGATATTCGACTGACTTGCAATGATGACCGCCATCGTTGCAAACGTGCGACCGCATTCGTACATTCGGTCTACATCCTTTTCGGATTTCCTCTTTATTTTATTCTACTTCGATTAGCACACCATACAAAAAGCACGCACGCTCGCACCGCAATCGTGAGAATGACAGTTTGGTTTGTATACTTTCTCCTCTTTTCCTTTGTTAAAAATTCAGGAGGTGGGAGAGATTGGACTCGATAGCAAAATTGTTGGATAGTCAAAATCTTTTTGAGGAACATCGATAAAAAACGGGGAAAGAGACTGCGTTAAACGTTAGTGTTATAAAACGTTGTACGAGACGTTTTTTAAACGATGGTTTGACGATTTATCGCTATTTTCCTTTTTTTTCCTTTTTTTTTTGTTTGATTGACTGACAGTTTCATTTTCAAAGTTTTACAAAACAAGTTTATATTGATACTTGGTGTCGACGTAAAATTGATTCTTATTTCAGCTATATAAAAGCAATTCACACATAGTTTCAATTATTACACTGAATTCGTACGCGATGTCAAAACTTAACATTTGAAGAGACACTCTCATGGAATACTAAATTAATGTCATTGACAATTTGATACATTAATTTAATCTGTATCTTATAATGTGATAAAACATTCCACAATTATTAACATTTTCTTAATAATATTTTTCATCTGTTTCTGGAGAGTCATATTTCTCCAGAGTAATTATTAATGAAAAAGAAAGGAATGCGAATGAATCATCGCTTACCCTGCCGTGATTTTTAGAGAGTATTAAAAATGTTAACGTTACAAATATACATTTAAGTGTAAAGTAGATTGCTTGGCATTGCGGCTGAAAAAGGAAATAGGCGAAGCATTCACATTCTCGCAACATATTTTTCTATTTTCATACCTCTCTCGCTCATTCTTTCACATTCTCACTTTCTTTATTTTTACTATTTACAAACGTGTGGTTTAAATAACGTTCGTTAATATTTTCATTCTGTCTTTTCACTTTCAATTCTCTCTCTCTCTCTCTCTCTCTCTCTCTCTCTCTCTCTCGTTCTCTCATTTTTTCTCTCTTTCGTTTACCTAAAATAATTATTTTAATTTAAAATGTATCGATTCAATTTAAACGTGATCGAAGGGCAGACTAATTTTTCTTTATCTTCTTCATTAATTTGCGATTTTATTATATTACACAATGGGTCAAAATAGAAAATCGCGTATTGATGTTTAGAATTAAACATCTTTTATATCGTAAAGTGAACATTTTTAAAAATCGAGGAAAGTGTAAAGTGTAAAGCCTAATCGAGTCTTGAAAACAAGATGTTAATGTTTATTATATTGTGTGAAATTTATATACACTTTACATTTTCCTCGATTTTTAAATCATACGAGTCAATTATTATTATCTTTCATTATATGAACATTTTTATGATAATAAATGGAAAAAAATAAAAAAATATAACAAATGCAATATGATATTTGTTTTTGTCGCCATAGAATTTTTTTGTAATCAATATTATGTAAAAAATTATATTGTAATAATATATTACGTAAAAAAAATTGGCTGAAAAAGCGCTTTGTTCAAAATAAATTTCTTCAGTCTTCTGTATAATTTTGATCCACTGTGTATCGTCGTATTATTATATATATTATGTATATATACATATGTATATATATTTATCGGTTCCATCACTGCCAAACGAGAATTGTCGGTATCGTTCAATATATCGTGAATTTGTCTGGCTTATAAAGAAGGAGCTGGGCGATACAGAGGATTGCCCTTGATAGGAAGCACATGAGCCTCGGAGTTGAATACCCAGTCGTCCAGACTTATGAGATCGTCGTCGCTGAAGAGCAAATAAAGATACTGGAAAAAGATAAAATATTTTTACATTTTATATTTTCATATCTATTATTATACTTTTATAACTACATATATTTTTATTAAATTCTCCTCTCCTTTTTCTATATTTCATGTATTGATAAAAAAATACGTTTCATTGGAAAGTTTCTTTACCGATATATTATCTCCACTTTATTTTGCCTCTATAAATGCTCTAATTAAAAAATATTATAAATATTATTAAATATTATATATTATAAACCTGATTAAAAAAATATTATGTTAAAAATATTTACATAGATTAAATAAAAAATAAATGGTAATTATACATATAATTATAAGGAAAAAAATAATTTGACTAAAGTATTTAAAAATTTAGGTAGATGCAAAAATAATTCTGTATGTACTAAAAAGATCTAAAAATAATTTTGTCGGAGGAAATAATTTTGTCAAAATAATTATGTAGAAAACTCAAACGTGATAAATTGCAATGTTGCAAAGGTCTAAATATTAACCATTTAAGTCAATCTTTCCGAGAAGTAGCGTAAACCGAATCGAAGCGATGTTTCGTTTCTCTTTACCTTCAATGTCTCAGCAAAGAAGTAACTTTGTTGGACGTCGTCTTTCGCCGAGTCGACTAGGTAAACATTGTTAAGTCCCGTGAATCCTCCGGGAACCCGACAATGTTTTTCCAATGCTTGAACCGCCTCCCAACCCCATTCGCGATATTTTGGATCTTTTGTTAACCGCCACATTACGAAGTAGGATTCGAAGGTCTGTGAAGAAGTATATCTTGTTTTACTATTCAGTAAGTTATATCGGTTTTCTTATAAAAAATAATCTTGCATAAAATAATAAAAATACTTTTTTATGCAATTTATGATTTTTTGTCATAAAATTACAAACTTAATAATTAAAATGACTAAATTTTCTATTTAATAATAAAAAAGAGAAAGTATATATATTATATTTAATTACATCAATAAAGTTAAATCCATCCGTATAATATATTTTTTCGCGATTTAACATAATTTATAAAATAATGTTTTAGTATGAATCCTTCTCTTTCTTTCTCTTTCGGAGGAAAAGTAACTGTGATAATAAAATTTGAACAATTCGCGCTAATTTTACGTTAAGTTGAGAGCACGGACGACTTACCTCAGGTCGTAAAATGTAATATTTTTCGCCATTCTTTAAACTTCTGGCCTCGTTGCCTTCGATAAAGTGGAAAGCTTCGGGGCCGAGTTTCGTAGCACTTCTGTCATAAGATTCATGACACGTGTTGGTCAATCCAGCAGCAATGTTCATGTATTTATCAGACAATTCGTTTTCTAGAGTTTTAGCGCCCAGAGCAAACATACCGCCTACAAAACATGCAACAACAACCTTATTGACAAGATTCTTTTTGTTAAATTAATCGCTTTTCATGTATTGATATAAAGAGACATAAAGTAATTCTATTTTATAATAATAAAGCTTTAATTGAGTAAATAAATAACTTTATAATATTAATATCATAAATTTGAACGATAATTACTTAATGGAGTGTTTGTAAATGGATCATTTTGTAGCATCATTTTGTACTCGAGTATCATTGCGCAAAATTGACTACGCTATAAAAATCATGGTAATCGGTAATTACATTAATGCATATTAAAACTCACCGGCGAAGCAAGCCAAGTGACCCATTTTATGCTCAAGTCTGTCGTATTTTAAATCCGACACGTAGACCAGTTTGCCAGGGGATGTTTTGATCATATGCTGAGTTATAGCAGCTATAGCGTCGTCGTACATTTCACGTGCCTCGACGTCTTCCTTGCCTGACTGGATCCAAGCTTTCAGTAGGTACTCATAGAAACTGTCACCGAGCCCACCGAGCGACATATGATCTGCAATTTTCATAAAAAAATTTCTGTCGTAAGTAAATTTATGTAAATTCCAGAAGAGCTCATGACATAATTCTCTGTAAAATTACTAAGCAAGGCCCGCTGTTTTCTTTTTTTATATACAAATTCTTTGACAAATTTTATTTCTGATATAATTTCTAGATAAATATGTCAGCTAATAGCTTTTGTATTATGAAAGATTAAAGAATAAAAAACTTTCTAAATTGATAAAAAGGACTTGGATTTGATTAAAGAATAAGAGAATAAAGGAATAAAAGAAAAGTACGGGGGGGAAGGAGAGAGAGAGAGAGAATCTGGGATTATAATATTATCTTATTATATTCTCTTCAGATTAAAGGGAAAACTGTACATATATCTTTTAAAATATTGTTAAAATTAATTGATAATTTATTATTAAATAAAAATTTATGTAATCTATATAATAATTTGTCAGCATCGATATATTTAATAAAGAGACCTTTATCTATAATGTTTAATATTAATAATAATATTCATAAAAATCAGTAAATTCGATTTTAGATTTTTAAGTACAATTATGATTATTCCTTTAAGTAAAAATTAAAAGATTTAAAATGAGCACACTTCGTCATACGTTACATTAAAGAAAATTTTAGAATATAAATAATAAGATTTGCTTTCTTCTCAATTCAAAAATTCCTAGTGTATCATTTTTACTCTTATTTTTTATTCTTTCCATGTTAAAGCGAAATTAAAGACTTGCGGGCGACTCGTTTTGCAAAATAAAACGGCTGTTCGACTGCTCTAAAAGAGATACCGCTTTAAAACAGATAGCAACGGTAATCGCTACGAGATAAAGGAACGTGGAAGAATCTTTTCCCGGAAAAAGAGGAGTTTGTTCTCCACGTTACAGGTCTACTTCGATCACGTTTGAGGGAGGCGAAACAAAGGGCACACATTTCTTGATTTCTACTGGGTTAATTCCTAGGTGCCTTGGGCTAACTAAAAGCATGGTTCCACTTTATGTGAGATCTGCGATGAAAGGACGTATAGTTTCGCTTTATCTTTTTGTTCACTACTTCCTCGGATATAGCGTAAGAACATTATCTCGAGAAAATGCATGAAGATCAGAGCCATATGAGATTAAGCTTTCGTTAAACGAATGTTAGTTATAATTTAAAGTTGACAAGCTATAATATATTTTAAATACTGATTTTTATCCACAAAGACATAATACGTTACATCTTTTTATTAAAAAAAAAAGTCAGTAGTATATTGATTTTTATTGTTACACGCCAAAAAAGTACTCGAACAAACAAGATCGATGACGTTTTCGTTCATAGAGATATAAAGGTTCACCAAATAAATTGTATATTGATGTGACAATAAGATTTTATCAGCAAAGTTGCATCAAATAATAAAATAGTTATTATCAAATATTTGTCGCATTAATTATGTAAAATTTTTTTAGTTTGTCATATACTATTTGTTTAAATGTGTCTTGATCGAAAAATCAATGTGTCATCTGAGCAACGTGTACTTATAATACGAGTGTCCACCATAGAGAAATCGTGAAAAATGTGGAAAGGATGTGCGATAAGGCTAGATACCGAACGGTTTGGATGATATATATCCCCAAGGATCTCGTCATACGTGCAGTAAGAAGGTACACAGGCGCAGGGGATTTAGGATCCGAGGCAGAGGATGATAAATGCGATATTCAAGATCGGCTATGGTGAAGACGGTGCCGACGCCACCGCGGCGAAGCATCTTTTCGCGAAGCAATATGAGCCGACGCTTGCAATAGGAAATAGTGAAAAAAGCGGGACGATCGAAGTTACGTGCGGATTTTACACTCCGCCGATTTCACGGCTATGCGAAAACTATTTTCACGGTGTACAATTGGTAGCAATCAGATTAAAAATATGTTTCACCGCAAAACACACGCGTTCAAAGATTTATCAAACGTTATTATATAGTAATAAGTTAATACTTAAATATATTTATATCGATTTGATATCGTCTGCTTGAAGACATTCAGAGATTTTGAAAAATCACAATTTAAATGCAAATATGAATGTGAATGTTGCTGTGTCGTTCATGTCTACAATTGTATAATTAAAAATAATTGTATATTGAAAATAATTGTAGTAAGGGTAAAGCAATTAATTTTATGATGCAGGAACAAATATATATGCAGGAATGACAGAGGCACGTATAATATTCTACATTTTCAAAATACATTCCTTTACATTGAACGATTTTTAAATAATTTTCTAAGCTTTTTAGACAATTATCTTTGTGCGCGCTTAAATATGCTATATTTGCGAAAATTAATAAAAAAAATATAGAAAATAAGTACAACGCAGATTATTGAGATACTTACGTTGACCCCATTTTCCTGTTCTTGGATGGATATAATTCGGATATAGACCCTTTGGTTTGTCTAGACTCTTCAAGACCTTCCTTACGTTTTCAACTTTGCTCTTGAACACTGGATTATTCGTTATATCGCTCAAGTAGGTAAACTCAAGATGCATTGTCCCGATTTCGGATAAAATACTGCAACCGCTGCTTGCCCAACCGTAATTCTTGCTGGCCTGAAAAATAAGCGCAAGTTTCCAGCTAAAACACATCGCAAGATATAAAATGTTCAACGTGATAAACGGATAGATTAAGTATAACAATATTTTAAAAAATTATAATATTTAAACAGTAAGAGAGTAATATAAAAATTTTTCTTCATAATAAAAAAGAAAGAAAGATATAAAATAGAAATACTGATTTATATCAATTTCGTTTTCAATTATTTATATATGTTACACCGTAACTCGCAATTTGAAGGTAGTGTTGTAAGATATAATAGTATTATCTAAAAAATTGTTATATTTATAATATTAAGTATATACTATAAAAAATATACTAATTCAATTTACTTATAGCAAAAACGGATGGATGCGCTGCTTCATATTGCAATAATTCTTTAAGTAAAGGTTATATTGTGAGAAAAAATTCCCTAAACGACGAGTTTTATGAAAATACAGAATATTAATTTAAAAAATTGAATGCCAACAAATAATTCACGTCTTTATCATCAGTTTTTACCATATATTTTTTTCTTTTCTCCCCTATTAAAGTTATCGAAGTTTGAATTTCAGCAGGAGTTGACCACTCTGACAGACCAATCAAAAGTTTGTGGCCTCTGTTATAGGATCTCTAGTATTAAAAAAATTTAGAATATGGTTTTAATTTAAATTTTATAAGAGAATTTACTTGAATATCCATTTTTTTAATTTATGAAAAGGAAATAGTTCGTACAAACAATATAATCCATGAGAGCAGGTAAAATATGCTAATTCTTTATGAAAAGGATTAGGATATTAAGAATAATATGAAAATTTTGTAGAATGAAATCTGATGCGGTTTTAACTAATCAAAAGCCATTGTTGAAACGTCGAAAATAAAAAAAAAAAAAGAACGAATAGACAATCTGTTCATCGGATATCGTTCAAATATTGTAACGAGGATTTAGGTAGATGAAGTTCGGTTGGGAGAACCATAATCGCTTTATAATTTAATCTAGCCAATTAATCTGCCCACTGTAATTCCATAGTGGTAAGATAGACGAGTATGCGTGCGATGTAACGCTTGCATGTGTCTTTTGTTGTTAAAGGGAATAAGAGAACGGAATTATCTCGTTGCTGCAAATACATCATAGCGAGTTGTTAAATTTGTTAAAAAATATTGTATAATTGATATACCATATGTGTAAAAAAGATAAATTTTTGTAATTTTTATTGTTCTATATATGCTGCTTAGATATTTGAATTGATAGAGTAAAGCTGCATAGAGTAAAAAAATCACATAGAACAATAAAATATATGAAACTTTTTGAACCGACAAACATTTTTCGTTTCTCTTTTCTTCTGTGCCATTCAAATTAATAGACAATTATGGCGCAGAAATTAATAATCGAAAACATTAATACGAATTATGAAGTCAAACGGATACAATCAATCGGCATATATACATGCAATTAATGGCAGATTTAAACAGAGAAGCCCAAAAGGCCCTGGGTCTGGGGGTGTCAACCTTCCAGTAATCAAAATTAAGTTAATTATATCAGATAAGTAGTTATTATTGTTCTACACATTTTAAAAGCACTTTATTATCAATTACAGCTTAATTCATAGTTTTATTATTAAATTTAATAAAATAATGGTACATGGTTTAATTATTAAACATATAACATATATTGATAAAATTGATTTTAGTTTAAATTTTGATAACACTAAAGATGTAATAATAATTTCTTTTTAATTAAAATGAACCGCTCGTTCTTTTATGAAAAGTCTTTCTCTTTATTTAAATTATAGATAATCACTTATCGTTATTTCATCACCAAATAAGCGATATAAATGAATATATGAAAAAAGAAAAAATAATATATATGAACGAATATATCGTCTATCATATAGAGCCAAAGGCCGTATACGCCTTCTGCAGTCTCATTATCCATCCAATTAAGAATTTGCATATTAATCGCGCACCGTTATTTCGACAGACGTGACTTGATGGAATCGTTTCAATTAAAGCGTAACATCATTGCCTACATACGATACTTAACAAGAAGCGTGCAAGAACGGAAACACCACGCCTTGGAGTAGCTTTTTGTAATAAGTATGTAAGTGTGAGCTGTGTGTAACTGTATTTTATATTTATACCGCGTGTTTCATTTCTTAACAGATCAATGGATCGTTTGCTGAGAACTACAGCAAATTTTTAATTTTTTTTACAATTTTTTGATTATTTAAAAAATTATATATTATATGTAAATTTTTATTAAGCAATATAACAAAACCTGAGGAAAAAATATAATAGCAAGATTTGATAATAATACTATAATAACTTAGTAAGGTTATTTGTTCGTTATAAATTACAAATGTATCGAGAGAGAGAGAGAGAGAGAGAGAGAGAGAGAGAGAGAGAGAGAGAGAGAGAGAGAATATATTTAATTTAAAAAAGTATTAAAATTAAATAAAATAATTTTTACAAAAAACTTAAATTAACATATCTCCAATAATCAGCAATTGATATGGAAAGATCTCTAAAGTAATCTGTTACGTTATTTGGATATATATATTTAAATGATCTCTTTATACACAACTTGTGAATCTTTCTTTACTGGAAGTTTAATCGTTATTTCCTGTCGTAACTTTCAACTTTCAATATTAAACTTGATAATAAAAAAGCTACCTCAAGAAGTTTTTCATTCATATTTTGACCCCTAGACGTGATTTTAGCTCTATTAAAATGTATATGTGATTTTGATGCAATCTGTATAAATTTATGATATTTCGTATCCGTGATTTCTTATTTTACTCTTTTATCTCAGTGTAGTAAATGAGTAGGTTCTTTTTTTTTGGCGCAAGAAAGAAAATTAATGTAATATCAAAGTACATCGAACCTGCGTTGATGCGAGCACTAGCGAGTTATGGCAACGAAAAGCCGCACTTACCCCGGTATGAAGGTTGATGAGGGAATGAGGAATTCCGGTTTCCGTCTGGAAGGCAGGTAGCATCCGTTCACCAAGCTGCGCCGCCTTATCCCGGAACATCACGTCTCCCGTGAGAGCATAACAGGCGAGCAGACTTCCCATGAAACGAATATTCGTCTCAAACAACGATATTTCGGAGTTCTGAAACAAAATGAGCAAAACGTTCGGATTAATAACGCGTTGATTGTTTATTTGTGAATGAAAAAATTATGGTGGTATATAATATAGTGTATCGCACATACACACATGCATACACGTTATCTTCTCATATAATCGATTCTTATAATGAATGTACGTTCATTAACCCTTTCGTTCTCATTATAGCCATATGGCATATGGTCGGGTATTATGAATTATGAAATAAAATATTATTGCAGTTTATATTTTCATATTTGTTTGTATGTGTATATGTATACATATATATGTGTGTCTATTAGTTTTTACATAATAGTCTTTTATAATAGTTGTAAAAACTTTACGCATGTATTTAATATGTATTTACAAGTTTCTAGCTCTCTAACATACAATATCATTGACTTACATGGCGTTAATTCGTTGATACAAATCATTACAAATAAAATAAGAGTTTGCAGAATTGTAATAACTTTCTTCACATATTTTAGGTGGATATATAGAAAAACATTTTTTAAATTTTACACTGCAAATTATTATACGTAAATATTTACATGTAATAAAAATAATACGTAAAAATGTCCTTGCATGCTTTCAAAATGGTTTTATAAATTGTTTATTTGCCATAAATAAAAATACAAACAAAGATCTTTGTAACTATCAAATAATTAAAAAAAAAGGATATAATAATTGAGCAATACGAGAGCAATTTTTAAATGTTTTTCGGTTAAATTTGTAACTACAAATGAAATTTTGTAAATAGACATTCTTTTTGCACAGAGATATCTCCGTGACAACTTGATCGTTTGGGGCAATTATTAAATAATTATTAGATAAACTATTTATTTTCTTTCAGTAAAATTTTCAAATAAAATTTTTTAATAATAATATATTGAAAAAAAATTAATTAATAATATTGTTGCTAAACCATTTTGTAATATGACGCGGTATAATTCAATTTTTTATGATTATAGAAAATATAATCAGAATCGAAAAGATTAAATAAATATATACGATATACATAAAATATTTCAAATAAATATAATTATTATCATTGGCAAAATCCAACGGAATATAGTGTTTGAATAGACGGAAATGAAGATGAGAATATTTGTATATGTGAGTGTGTGTTGTGCATCTAAGATTTGCAGCATTGCAGTTCTATTCATCGCGCAGAAACTCGATCTGCATCATGTAAATACATGGATTGCTCTATTCATATAGTAAGCAGTGTTCTGTAAAGTTATATCAGTAAACTGAAATAGTAATATTTGAACGAGAAATAAATAAAATCTTTCATATTCACACATGAAAAATAAATTAATACCATATAAATATATTATATACAATATAAATTTTTCAAAAACAATTATATTATTATACAATGTGATCAATAATTTTTAATATTTATAAATTCAATGTGTTAGAATCGAATTTATTATTTTAATAACTTAAATGTCACGATATGAAATATCTGCTCGAAATAATAATGCTATTTCTTGGTATATAATGGATCATTCATTGGTAATAATTCTGTTAAATTGTCATCGATAACGACAGATATGCGACAGAAACATGATGCGATGTGAAAGCTGAGTGGTATTAGCCACAAAATGGAGAGGAGCGATCGTTAGCGGTTTTGCATCGTGTGTCACGAAAGAACAGAATTTTTTTTACTGTTTATCGTTTGTATTTTGATTTTCGAGAATTATAGAGGCAAAAGTTTTCTGATATCATTGTTAAATACACAAAACATTATATATATTTATATTAGAGTATTTCTACTATTATGATTGAAATATTATTACACACGCATTAGTAAAATAAATTCTTTCTATAAAATAATAATAAAATATTCGGTAGTTACCTACCTTATAATTAGGAGAATCTGAAAACGCTCTAACGCAGAACTGTGGAGATAATGACGTGTGGTGTATGAAAGCGAGTAAATTGGCGTTGTTCTCACGTTTGCGAGGTATTGTGGCGCTAATTGACATTTATGATGCACGTTGCGATAGGAAGTGCCGTGGGAAGTTTGTAAGCGATACATTTTCGCGTCGATTATACTCTGGGACTAAATACTTCTTGTCAACTCCAGATTACACTTTAGATAGATTTTCTACCAAATTTACAATTTGGCTATCACATTATGCAATGTAATTTAATATTAGATTAATGATAATGGTTTTATATTTTATTAAACGTACCTTTTTTAGTATTAATTTCTACAGAAATATAGTATCTACCTATAAAAATATTAATGTATAAAGTAATATATAAAATCGATAAAGATACATATATGTATATAAGTAACATATGCTATATATGTATTTTATATTATAATTAATACATATACTATATACATGTATATTATATACCTTCACTAGTTTAATTTAAATGAATTTAACAATTTAATAATTTCGTTGGAACCATATTAAACACTTTTTTTGAAATTCAATTCATGTGTATTTTGATAATTCATACTAAACAATTAATTTTTTTTCAATTAATTCTGACTAACAAATTTTCCAACATACACATTATTATGTACATCAGATCTTATAAATGATATCTTAGATAATAATATTAAATAATTTTAATGAATATAATATTGACAAATTTGATACACATTATAATGTATGCAAGATTTGTAGGGATTAAAATGTAAAAAGACAATTTGAAATTTATATCTTCACAAAAATGTGTCATAGCATTGTCTAATTTTACGTTTGAATTTTTCATTCGCATCTTTATTCTCATTGTCAGAAAACAAGAATATATCATCTTGGATGTCATAGTTTCCGCTTATTTTCGCCTTTTTCTGCCTCTGACTGTCTTTTTACCTTCTTTTACTTATCTATTACTCTTTTTCTTCTTTTCCTTTTATTTTCTTTTCTGGTTGTTTCTGTTGGTGGTAACATCTTGCGTACTATTTACAGCATAGTTACTAATAAGCAGTAGTAAGTTTTAATGAAAACGTTACACGCGCGCGCGTACACACACACACACACACACATACACGGCGTAGTCGTATTGATATTTGTATATATAGTAGCATGTGCACGCGATGCAATCCAGGCATACTCTTCTTGAATTCATGAACATGCGTGCCGTAGTGGATCCGATGAACTGTTGGTATTTTACACGCAAATCTTTAATTATCCATATTATTGCCCCTTCAACTCAGGTTCTTAAAATGTAGCGTGTCGAATGACTTTAAAATCCTGTCGACGATTAGAACTATAAACAAGTATCGTATTACACGGTTCCCTTTTTCATTTATTCATTTATTTGTGCAAACAACGGATTCGCTAAAGACTTCTTTTCTTAGAACGCGCATATACTTTGTATGTGCATTGAAAACTATTGCAGATCTTACATACAAAATAATCTAAGTTCTAAAGTTGTTTTAAGTAGATTTTTTATCGAGATAATGCCTAGAAATTGTGTGATGTAAAAAAGCTTCAGAGGGTTTAAATAATTTTTTATACAAAGAGACTAATCTTTTCATATATTTTTCCTTAACCTGTGGCACCATATTCGATATAATCTCGCAAAAATATTCTATTTGTTGTAGCAGAGAAAATTGTTGGTTGATGTAGATTTATAAAAAAACGTTTTCGCGTCGCAGGACTGTTATTTCACGGCTCTCCGATTCGATCCCCATCTAGTTGATACCGGGGGTGGAGTCGTCGGTTGAAATAAAGCCAGACAAGAAGCCCGGCTGCTAGGCGTCACGCTATTTTCCACTAGCTCAGCAGTACGTCGGGCGCCCCGTCCCTCCTAATCTCACTCGGCGTCCTCATCGCCTTGCAAGACGCGTTGTCAGTTCTCTGTATAAGATCTCCTTATCGTTTTACGTATCTCTTTGCGTACAATGGCCAATAAGCTGCGGGCATTTCGGTGCGAAACGTAACATCATGGCCCCGTAAATTGTGGCTCGTTCATCTTCCTATGCCGAGAAGAGAACGTCGGTCGTCGAGCACCATCGTAATACGCAATAATTTCTTATTTCTTTGTATGTAAAAATGAACATTTAGTACATATTTATAAATTATTGTATAAATACATTCTAAAGAAGATTATACAGTCGATATTATTCTTGAAGAAAGTGGAAATTATGATTATATCTTCGTTTTCGAATATGGCTGCTATAAACGGAAACGAGCTGAGGCAACTCAAGCGAAAAGCATTGTGAAGAGCGAAGTCAATTGTTCGAAGAGGTTCTTTAACGAATAATGGAGTTACAGTAGGACATGCGCTACACGGGAGGATCACAGGTGTTGATGCGATCTCTGAAATCGTTTTGTAGGGAAACTGAAATGTTTCCAGCACACATTTCAGACGAAATTCTCAAAGTCTGAGCCCAACAACGTGATTCTCTAATAACTTTATACTTTTCTGTGAATTACTAAATTATTATTAAACGTTAAATAAGATTTTTTTTAATTTAATTCGTATGAAAGAGAAAGAAAGATATATAGAATAGACATGATAAATTCATCATCAGGTAAAGAATTATAAAAAATGAATTGATAATAGAAAAATCGCATAATTAAGTATTTCAAATATCTGTCCACTTGTTCGTTTAGCGGTATTTCACTAAAAAATTAAGAAAATAGCATGGAATAAAAAAATACATAAAAAATTATTAAATGTTTAATACTATCGTAATCTTTGACATAAAAAATTACTTTATTGTAATATTTTATTCTTTTATAAATAATATAAACGATTTAAATAAAATGAAAAATAAAGGACTCTTTATATAAAATAATAATCTAACAAAGAAAGGACAATAAGAGTCAGATAGTAAATAAAATAAAATAAAGCGGTTAAAACATTTAAATAACTTTAACTGTGTATATACATAGAAATAATTGAAATACAATAAATAAATTAGAAGTACTTAGCCGCTTATGATGTTATAAAAATGATAAAAACGCAAATTTGTGAAAAACGCAACTAGTTTCGACTCCAAGGATTGAGTCATCTTCAGACGTCCAAAAAAAAAAAATATCAGGCATAACACTTCCACTCGTTCTGTCATTACGGATCATAGACTTCAGTTTAATCATGATTTTCAATGGGAAGTTGTGAGAATCCTAGATGAAGAACCTAACTATAGAAAGCGTATAATTTCAGAGATGTTAAACATTAATAAACAAAAATATAGTCTCAATCTACAAACGGACACCGAAGGTCTTCACGATTCTTATATTCCCATTGCAAATAAAGTTTGATCGTTCGATACCGACTTTTGTTATTTTGCTTAGTATAGTTTCATCAGTCACAGTAGCTGCACAGTATAATTTTAATATTCAGTCTTTAAATATAATAAGTATCCGCTATCATGGCTCTTTTTTTCAATTTTTTAAATTTTACTGTATGTCTTATTTTTGATTGTTCTCATTATACACTGTTAACTGACGAATCGATTTTGTGTAAATAATTTTTCGTTTGGTGAGTTAAAGAATTTTCATATAAGATCTTACTGTTATCTACGGTTGTTTTGTTTAAATTTATGATTACAGATACATTGTTCTAATATAAGATCTTTCCATCTTTTATTATCAATGTTATTCAATAATAAAGAAAATCGAGGAGTTGGTGATTTTATGATTTGACTGTATGTATGGAAGGAGAGAATAATTTTTTTTTTGGACGTCTGAAGATGACTCAATCCTTCGAGTCGAAACTAGTTGCGTTTTTTACAAATTTGCGTTTTTATCATTTTTATAACATCATAAGCGGCTAAGTACTTCTAACTTATTTATTGTATTTCAATTATTTCTATGTATATACACAGTTAAAGTTATTTAAATGTTTTAACCGCTTTATTTTATTTTATTTACTATCTGACTCTTATTGTCCTTTCTTTGTTAGATTATAAACGATTTAATAAATATTTACAGTACAACAATTTACGAAAATAATATCGGATGCAATTAAACAGGCGATCAAAATGAAGCCAACAATATTTGAATGTAGTTTCGTTGCAATTCCGTTCTCTCTGTTGTGTGTACTAAAACCAGCTAATACATAAGTTTGGTAACATAAAATCTCGTAAATGTAACATGACCTTAAGTATAGGTCACTGTTTGGCCTTGCAACCATGTTGCTTGCAGAAGTTCTGTAACTTTAGAATGAAATTACATTGTGGAGAGTAACAAGAGTGTAGATATACGGCAAACGAAAAGAAAGCTAAATCTAAAATGTGATAATTCGTACTTCGTCATCTTTGATTCATTTTTATATTCATTCATTATTATTTATTTCTTTCTACTAGTCTACTTATTTCTTTTTACTTTAACTTTTTGCATTCATTGATTAAATGTGAGATATTTTTTTAACATTGAATATTTATAAGCATTCTGAATATCGTATTAGAATGTGATTTGATATTCATTCATTATAGAAAATAAATTCGTATAAGATTTTACAAATCTGTCAATTCTGTCTATTTTAATCTGTTATATTATTATTGAATGATCTGATTTAATTAATTGGAAATCATGAGTATTGCGTTTTGGCGTCGATGGCCTGGATCGCAAATGGTTTTTCAACATTTGAGGTTATCGAAATAGATCCACTTTCATCACCAGTCACAATTCGATGTAAAAACCCCTTTCTTTGTTGCCTAACAAACAGAATTTCGCAGATGGTTTTTCGCCTTTCAATGTCTCTTGGCTTCAGTTCATATGGGACTCATTTTCCTTCCTTGTAGACCTTTCCTAAGGCTTTTAAACGATCAGAAATAACAGATTGAGCACAATTTAATGCTTCTGAAAGTTGTTTTTGCGTTTGACATAGGTCTTTATTCACCAATGCGTGCAATTCTTTGTCTTCAAATGCTTGGCTGTCCAGAACGTTCTTTGTCCTCCACATCAAAATTACCACTTTGAAAGCGTCGAAACCATTCTCTGTATGTTTTATCGGAAGAAGCACTATCACCGTAAACTTCTACAAGCATTCGATGAGCTTCAGCTGCAGTTTTCTTCCATTTGAAGCAAAAGATCAACACTTCGCGCAAATGACGTTTATTTGGCTCAAATTTCGACATTTTCGATGCAGTATAAGAGATAATATTATTGATGCAAACTAAAAAATTAAGAAAACAAAAAAAACTGTCAATACTCGTATGAGCCAACATGGATTCTAAGTGTGTACTTTTTTAACAATTTATTCAGAATAAAACAAAACGTAAATTTGTGTGACGTTTCAACCTTCGGTTAAGGTTTTTCGCAATACAATATAAAAATAATAATTAACATTACAAAACATTCAAGATGGTAGCGCATAAAAAATATAATTAATAAAGTAGTAATGTCCAAATTAAGTCAAATCTTGTTCATCAAAATTGGTAAGTTATTGATTGTCAAGATTAGATCATTGTCGTACAAGTTCCATTAAACTATTCGGTTTAATGAAATTTTAAGTTATTAGACACGACATAATTTTTTAAAATCAAACATTTTTTAAAAGCAACTGTGATGATTAAAATGCTTAAATTTATTCTAAACGTAATTACTATCAAATTATTAAGTATTCGACAACAGTATCATATATTCTTCGCATTTCTGTTAAATTTCTGAATTGTTAATATTTTTGTTATTAGAAGTTTTAATCGTAGTATTTTATAAGTTTCTTTCATAGAGCAATTACTCGAGAGGGAAACAAAACTTGAACGTAATCATCGACTGTGGTTACGCAGCTGTATTAGGTGGGACACGTTATAAACTCGATTGTGAGAAGCTCTCGCGTGCTTTTGCGCCACTTGTAAAGGTAACTTGGTATAAGACTGCACAGCTCGGCAGATAGTCACGGAAGCACTCGCGCGAGTAACAAGTTTCGACACGCCTTTATATTGTACACGCTCCACTTTTGTCGGAGCCCTATACGATAGTTTGCCCTCCTAGGCCAGTCAACGTGAGGTAACAAAGGAATTTTCCTAGGAAAGGATTCGCTTATCTTGGGGAAACTGCCGCGGGGAAGAAAAAGTGTTATACTTGCGATAATGCCGTGCGTTGCATCGTCGTGTTGACGAGGGGATGACTTTCGAAGCAACAGCAGCTCTTTCGGGATCTTGTTTCCATTTTCCTTTTCTAACGTATCAGACGATACAATAAGTTAAAATGACGAGAAATTCGAGTAGTTGAAAATATTCAATTAAATATGTTCTTTATTAATATAACTGCAATTATTGCGACATTTTTTTACGAATATGACGATTTGTCGTTTAAATATTCCTATCAAATACTAAACTTGAGAATCTTGACGCGTTATGTACACTTCATGTCTGACAATTCCACTCTTCACAGTATTACCGCACGTTTGTTACATGTATGACAATTTGCGACTTGGATAATATTATAGTTAATATCCCTATCGAACACAAAACTTGAGAATCTTGACGCATTATGTACGCTTCACGTCCGACAGTTCTATTCTTCACAGTACTACCGCACATTTGTTACCCAGAGGATAAGACGGAGGAGGTTTTCAGTGGAAGAGAGCGTATTTAACGAGACCAGTAGAGAATGCACTAAGAGATCGTAGATTTCTCGAAGAATTACGAAGATCAAAAGAAAGATAGTCTCTCTCCCATTATTTACACATAATTTTCGATAGCAGTGATCGACCGATGACAATCTTCTTGACATTTACATTTGGTGCGTCACCAAAATGCGGACAAATCGAACGATTTCTTTGAACAAAACGTTTTTAATGAAAAATTAAATATTACAAAAAATCCTTTTACGTGGCACTTGGGGGATCCATGTATAGAGCACAATTATTCGATATATCCCCCATTAGCTCGAATGACGGCCTCTATTTCTCGGTCTGAAGCGTTCGCACGCACGCTGTAATGTAGCGCTGTCCATGCTGACGAATGCTGCTTCAATAGCGGTCCTTAATGACGTCACATTAGGATGCCGAGACTTGTTAGTGACCCTTTCAACTATGCTCCATATACGTAGTAGTCCAAAGGATTTAAATCTAGGCTGTTGGGAGGCCAGAATTCTTTGGACCAAAACATATCGACATTGTCTGAGAGCTTCAGAGAGCATCTGTCGTATCTTTAATGTGTACGATTTGTATCGAAGGTGTCCTCCTCGACAATTTGACGCATTGTTGGCTCGCTTACACCAACAATCAATGCTAATTTTCGCAACGATCGCCCTGGGTCATCCAAAATCAGCGCTTGAGCCTTTTCAACGACTGCGGGGATCCTCGCGGTGCGTTCTTTTTTGAGTGACTCTCTTCCTCGCTGGCATACTGGAACCTTCGTTGGACTGTTCTACAGCCGTAAATTTGGCCACAACGTCATAAACGGTTGATCTCGGGTATTCAAAAAAATCGAATTATCCGTTGCTGAGCGCCCAGCGTGAAGGCCTTCGATGATCGCACGCGATTATACTCCGCACTTGGTTTCAACATCGCGGTCATTTTGAGAATATGACAGTTTATTACAAGCATCAGGCTTTCTCGGAAAGCCAACATCCTTTGGCGGAGGCACAATATAGCGGAAAATTTAAATTGAAATTTGTCCGGATTTTGGTGATGCATGCTGTATGTATTTGGGAGAAAGAAGGCTAAACAAACGGTATGTATAATAGAATAAACACATTTACACCGTTATATTCCTTCATAATGTCTTAAAAATTTTTTATTAAAATGTAATCGATTTTATTTTTATATTTTTCACATTTAATATTACGTACAGTTGCCCTAAATGTGTTAACATGATAAGTTATTTTTATCATAATCAAATTGTAATTAATAATAATATTTTTATAAAATGACTTTTTATTTAAAACGTACTTATGTATATAAAAAAAGTAATTTTTTACTTTCTAATTTCCTATTTAATTTTTTAAATCTTAATTTAAATATTTATACGCGTGCAAATATGTCTCGAATAGAAATAGAACTTATAAAAAATTGAACTTTATTATTTATTTACAAATACCAATCAGAATTGCATGAATTAAATATGTTATTAGACAAAGCAGTCGTACTAGTCGACAGCTGTGAAATACGACGTGGGACGCGTTAATTTCTGCCTTGGCGCGCGCTTGAGAAGATTTGTGCGCGACGAGTTGCACGCGCGTTCTTCGTACTTATAAGCAATGCCGATAGTGCTTCTAGTTAGAAACTACTCGTGAAATAGAGACATTACATTCGTAGTTTAGATAAGTCGTATCGCGTGGCAACACAATGTCGCAAAAGCCGAGCATCTACGCTTATCAATATACTAAAATCACAATTTATTATTATAATAAGACTTTACAAGGCAAAACAATCATATATTTAAAAAATGAAACAAGTATGCGTAATCCGTCAAATAATCATATTTAAAATCTGTGTAATTAACATAATATAAAAAAATAGGGAATTTGCGAAAATCAGACAAACGCGAATGATACTATTATAGTATATTAGAGTAATAATAATTTTTCATTTCTTCATATAGTGTAATCCAATATATTTAGTGGTGTATATCGGACTAGACTATAGCACATGCATCACCATAAAACCGCATACCGTTTAATTAAGATAAATAAAGCACAATAAAAAAAACGTTTAATTGTACATATGACAATTACAAACTCAATTACTTTTTTTTATACATACTGAATTCACTGATTACCCCTTGACATATTGACGAATGTTTCTTTTCGAATTCTTCTTTTAGAAGATACAATATTTTTTATAGTATCTTTGAGCAATGTTTGTTCTATGCGATAGCTAAAATTGATAACGTAATTGCAACACGTTTTTGTATTATATAAATACCGTTAAAACTGATTTTTTGAAAAATGTAACTTTGCTTTACTTGGCTATTATATGTAAACCGCACGCACACACATTATGTGTATAAGACATATTAATTGTTTTGATAGCTACCATCGTAATAAGATACGAGTAGCAAGTGCAGCAAAACATATCAAAATTAGAAAAAAATATTTTTATTGATCCATAAAATATTCAATTAGAATTGGCAGCTGTCATAAACGAGATTTATTTTTATCAAATGTGATATTTAAAAAAAAAAAAGTTCCATAGATACTGTAAAATAAAGGAAAAATAAATACATAAAACACTGTAATGAAATGATTAAAGTCTAAATTAAAGTAATCGAATCTAGAGTACAAAATAAATATTTAAAATATTGCTTAATAAATTTATGTAATTTATGTGATGAATCTTCCAATATCTGCATATTCTTTTATTTCAATTTTTTGCAAATTGTTTCATTTATTCCAATCACAAAATATTCGTTTCATAAAATCTCGCATATGTGTTTTATAAAATAATTGTTATTTATTATCTTTTTCCGAATACATATCTCAAATAAAATTGATAATTATTATTTCCTTTTCCTGTAAGTTTAATTTCCGATACTTTTACCCGTTTTGTGTTTAGATAAAGAATAATATCTAGGATACTGTACACTCTGTTGTAATGAAAGCTAAAAGTGACATTCTCTTTTATATTGTTTTACATTAACAATAACCCATTCGTTCACAAGAAAATGTTTCTTTTATTTACTTGGACGAAACAAAATGTTTTTTTAAATAGATTTTTGAATGCTAAAAACAATGCTGCCAGCCGAATTTTACCACTATGTTAGATTTCCAAATAATAATAATTGAGAGAGCAGTGGCGGATTTAGACAGAAACTCATGAAATCCAGGCCATATTCTTCTAGTAACCAAAATTAAGTTAATTTTGTATTTGTGCAGAATTGTCAATTGTGACGCATTTCCGCCAATGTGACATCTTGAAGTATACAGTGCTGTACTGCATAAAAATAAAATCTTGACGCTTTGGTAAAAAAAAATGATACCTTTCGATGGTAGTTAACTTTTTGTATTATTTATTTGTCTGAAAGGGGCGTCAAGAAATACATACAGAGTCTAAGATGCAAAAATGTGTAAATCCGCCACTGTTCTTTCCCGCGTTCGATCGGCGCAAGCGCAATTGTAAGCGTCGCTTTCATACGTTTCAGACGTTCCTTTATTTCTGCTTCAGACACGGAACATTACAGTACTTTCCTAGTGTACTGAAATAATGTGCGTTAATATCATTTGAGATTAACGAGAATTATATAATGCGATAATCATGGGAAACTGCGATCTACGTATCGTGCTTAACAAGAGCATAATGAAGACTACGTTATAAATATTATAAAGACTTATTTTGAATTACATCAAAATCCTAAATTAGTAAGCTATCATAACTATTGATGCAATATGCATTATTTGCACTATACACTTAAAACTCATCATATTATAAAAAAATGTGCGATTATACATAGTATATTATTTTTATTTATAAATTAAATTAATTTATTAACGTTATAAATTGTCGAAACAAATACATCTTCTAAGTAAATATTTTAAATGATGACAATATTATTATATGATAATCAATCCTTTTCTTAAGACAAATTAAGTTTACAAACATGATAAAAAAATTTATAATGTAATGAAGCAATAACATTTCTCTTATTTTAGAAATGTAGTTCGATTGTTATGTTGCACATATCCTGTTGACTAATGCTGCATTAATTTTTATTATATTTTTGCATCACGCATGATTTCATAAAATATTCATAAATTCCAAGCAAAAAAATTGATTTTTACTTATATAATAATAAACGATATAATAGATATAATCTTAAAAATAGTTTTTGTGCATTATTAAATTATTACATTAGTAGTTAATTGCAACAAGAGTACCAGAATTATTGGATTATGACAAACTATATTTGATTAATAATATCAAAATTTTATTTTATAAGCACGCTCATTGGATGGAATAAATTACCATAAAATACGAAAGTGACATACTTGTAACCTAAAACGTGGAAATTGTATTTTTGATTATCTAAAACAGAAATGTTCAACAAATTATTATTAATGTCAAGACTTTACTGTAGTGAATCCTTCTAACAACTGAATAAACAAGTCGCCAATCCTGATTACAATCCGCATACAATATATTCCATGCTTGTTTATATTACAAACAACAATAACTTTTAACGATGTCATGTATCATTGTACGCTGTATCCACGTATTTAGAGAGAAGATCGTATAACTTTTAAGATTAAAACAAAAACTGTCCTTTAATACATTATAGTGTATATCTACATAATATTATATAATTTCACGTTTTATGAAAAATACCGCTGTTATGATCGATAATTTTTTGTCCTACATAATTGCAGAAGAACAAGCACCAAATATGGCCAAGGAAGACAAACAAAAGAGATGTTATCAAATTCTTATATGCCTCGATCGTTATCAGCCGAGAAAGCTACGGTCACACATATCAGTTTTACTTGGGGGGTATTCTACTTTGTCGGGTCAAAAAATCGATTTCTTAAATGTTTTTTCAATCCTTATAGTTTGTAAAATATCTCTGTAAAATTTTATACAAAAATTCGCAATATCAATGAAGTTATAGTAGTTATTCTGTCAGCGCGCTACCTGAGCGCGGTATTCTACTTTGACGGACGGACCGTTTGCGTCAAGTAGTATTACTCTATGCAGTCAGATGGTGCTATATGTAACTCAGGATTATCTTTTGTGTGTGTAAAATTTCGTTCAAAATTTTCATTATATAGACGATTAAGTGTTCTCGTGCTCCGAACGATGTATATGTGAATTTGGAGTAAACGTAGACAGAAAAGGCAATTGAGATGGTCAGACACATAAGCCGATGTCGAAAAAAAGATTTACTAGAAATCGGTATACTTTTGAAGCTAAAAAAATTTTTACTTTACTCTTGTACGCGAGCCAGCACAGCCACACTGTGGGTCAAATTTTTCGACGTAAACGATGAGCAAAAAATTCGAATTCTGGATATTCTTACAGCAAATAATTCTAGAAACATTTTGAGACCAAAATGAACCCGGCAATTAATTGCTTTAATGTACTTTACTCTTGTACGCGAGCCAGCACAGCTACATTGTTGGTCGAATTTTTTGACATAAACGGTGAATAAAAAAATCGAGAATAGAGCAAAAAATTAGCAAAAAAATAGCCCTTCAAGAATATGTACTTGATTTTTCATTTGCTGCTGTTTTTCTTTGTGGCTGTGCTAACTTTAGTCTTAAGCTAGCACAGCCATGGGTTTTAACGAATCGGCTGGAGCAAAAAAATTGGGAATAGAGCAAAAGATTAGCAAAAAAATAGCAAAAAAATATGTTTTTGGTCGCGTTTGATTGTGCTGAAGTGGCTGTGCCAGCTTAATAGACGTGAGATATGTATTAGGAGAGGGAGATAATAAGACATTTAAATCTATTTCAGAGGCTATGATATACGGTGAAAATTATGTCATTGAAGAAAAAGAATGCAATGGATATGCATAAAAACGTATGAGTAAGAGACTATGCAATGCTAAAAAAAAAAAAAAAAAAAAACAACAAAGGCATCTGTGGAAAAGAAGCAGGAAAATTAACAGATAAGATTATCAATGACTTAAATATGTACTATGGTTTGGTAATACAAAGAAATCCAGAATCAGTAGAGGAGATGAAGAACACTATATGGGCTACATTTGATCATAAAAGGTCGACTGACGAGAACTCACACCACGCACGTTGCCCTGAAGTCCCCATGAGCTGGTGCGCGTGACGTAAAGCAGAGGCTGCAGGAACACTGAATATTTTCAGGCATGGCAAAGCACCGCTGAGCGATAAAGTGTTAAAAGTTATCAGATCCATTTATAAGGACTTAATAGTAGATTATTGGAGCGATGCTTTGGATATTTCATACAAAACGATAATGAAAGCATAAATGCAGTAATGCTGGACAACGGCTCCGAAACACCTCCACTGTAGTAAAGAAAACTGTAGAAATTGCAACATTCTCAGCCGTTTGCAATTTTAATGAAGGATTTTACAAAATTCTACAAATTGTGGACGTGATGGGACTAAAAATCGGCAAGATCGTTAAAACGTACGCACGCAGATGCCAGAGACAACAAGCGCATTAAACGTTCTGACAAGCGGGCGTCTTACTACGAATCCAAAAAGGCAAGGATTGCTAGGAGAGAAGAAATGGCTGTTGCGTTTACAATACCTAACTAAGATTTATTAATTACACGACATCATATCGATAAAAGTATCAATAGTTACTCACACGATAAAGATTAATGCTTAACGTTAATACGGCGAACGGTATCGCAATGAAATATATCCACTCAAAATTTGCTTTCGTCATTCCGATAAACTTTGAAAGAACGTGCGTAGGGTAAATATATTAGGACAATTAGATAATTACAACATGTCTTGACAAACATTTGTAAACATCGAAGATTTCTACCGGATAATTTTTAACACAAATATGTTGCATGTACGCTAAAACACCATTGATGTAGTGGTTGACATCACGAAAACACCTATAAAGACAATTGTAAAAAATAAGTGCATGTACCTTTCTTTATCAAGTTGTTGCATTAAAATATTTTGTCTTAAGAAAGATTCGTTGGACATCGCGGGCATTGATGTTGATCGGAATAAAATTCATTAGCATCAGGGAAAGTTATAAGCTAACAAGCTGTACATTAAAAAAATGATGCCTGAATTTACAAAAAAAATATTTATCTAAAGTAGATTTGTCAAATAATTGTAAATTCATCCATATCAAATGGATTCTTTTAGATTTCTTACGAAGTAATGCTTCTGTAAGCCGTCTCGTAAACGTTCCATATCTCTTTGCTATCTTAATTTCTTTAGAATCCTTTAGCCGTTTAGCGCATTCCGTTCTTCGCAAATCTGGTTTAATAATTTTTTCGTCTATAAATAATGTATGATATTTCTTTCGCAAACATCAAGCGATAGCATAAATTAAATTTTTAATTAAATTTTTTAATTAAATAAAAAAATATTTTGTGTGTTGTCCTTTATATACATAGCTAAAGTAATGTTTTAAAACGTTGAAAACAATCATCTTAAGATAAAGTAAAAGCGGAGTTTATAGATTTAGACAAGGATGTTTTATACGTGTGCATGTGTGTGTATCATATTATTTCGTTTGTATTCTTTTTGAAAAAGTAAAAATTCTTATAGATTTAATATTTTTATAAATTTAAGGTGAAGAATGATTCATTTCTTTCGGTTTCATTAAAAAACCGATGAATTGCAGTATACACAAAATAGCAGGAAAATATTCGAACAGATCTTCAAAACTAATTTGAAATTAGTATATATTACTATAAAGAAATTTGACTAACATTATATTATAATATCTCAACTTTGAAATACGGTCATCTTTCCATAAATGCCAAACTATATATGCGATCAATATAACGACGAGAACTTTTTTTTCCCCTCTATAAAGTGTGTTAGAGATAGTCGGAGCATGACTGATGTGAATAATAATAATTGCGAAATTATTCGGAATTATATACAAAAAGCACGAAAAAAAGTCTAGATCGATTCTGTACTTATATAGGTATTTCTCGATACTTTTGAAAAAAGAAAATAAATTCAAATTATATCAAATACGCAACTCCTCATAATAATTTTTGAGAAGGAATAAAATAAAATTTATGAGAGAGATAGATATGTTTGAAATTAATACGAATGTGTGAACAAGTAATACGCGCGCGCGTTAGATACTGTATTATCATTGAAATTTCAGAGCCACTGTACACTGCGTTACTTTGTTTAAATATTCAATGTAGAACAGAAATTATTAAATTATAGATCAAAAATGCAATATTAAAACAGAGAGTTATGTTAATATTATACTTAGAAAATAATGTAGTAAATATTATTTAAAACAATTAAAAGTGTATTGCAATTTAAAATATAGAGGAATAAGCAAGAAATATTTTACGAATAAACATCGTTAATCCTTTATATGTAATAAAATCATTAAAATATTTATTTCAATATGTGTTTAATATATCATAAAAATGAATGAACAGCACTATAAAATAAGATAATATTGATAAAAGCATATTTAGATATAATGAAGATGCAGAAAGAAAGAAATGTTAAAAAATTATGCTCAATAATTAAATAAATTCTTAAGTAAGATGATTTATTAGAATCTGTTACGTGTAAAATCTCTCAGAAATTATAATAAATAAAAAAAAAAGAGAGTTTTACTCCACCTCTCTCCTGCTACGGGACATACGTCTCGCAAAGCGAATTCTCTACCCCATTTACCCCCTGCCATAACTTTCCACGTGAAACTAGAAACCCTCAAATCTCAAAGAGATACGCAAACTCCGAGCGTTTTTGCAAAAACATGACGGCCTCCATACACTCGTGTCCATAATATACTCGTGATATTTGTCAAAGTAAATACATACAAACATATCACGTTTTTACTCCGTAAGTAGAAATAAAATACGGTCGTGCCATTGGTTCCGCCATATTCTTACATCAACGCAATCAACCAATTCCGATGCAACCTCATTATTTAAAAATAATTGAAAATTTCAATGCAACATGCAATATTATGTATAATGCAATATTATGTATTATACATATATAATGCAATTATACAGGGTGTTCAGTGACCTCAATCACCTTTTAATCTTTTTCTTTAATTGTCTGAAGTGTCTAAAAAATCGTGCGGACCGTTACGCTAAACACCCTATATATTGTATCTAGTATATACATACATATATTCTTTAAGAAAAAATTACTTTTTTAATCGCAATTTTATTGTATATTCATGTCTTACTCACCGCAAAAATATATACACCATTCAGCTCCATAATAAACTCTTTGTGTACTTACCTGAAAATAAAGAAAAATAATATGTTATTGATAATAATGCTTAATAATTAATAAGTTCTTTATAAAACTGCCGATAATAAAATAATTGTAAACATATTATAAATATATACGATAAAATATACAATAAAATAAATATTTTTGAATTTTTAAAATTTCTCTTACACGTGAAGTATTAGGTGCTTGAATTAATTCTCGCTGTTTTTTTGCTAACAAAAACTCATGTTTATTTTATCAAAAAGGTACCTGATATTTTATTCACAATGTTGTTTGCAAGTTATTTCAGATAGAGCATGCTCCGCGTAAGCCTCCACTAGCAAGTGATGATTTTTAGCAGCAGATTTCTTGAAGTTAAAACAGAAAAATAACGCTTTTCGTAAATGCTCTTTTTTTTGGTACGAAACTCGACATTTTTAATGTGATAAAGAATTGTGTTTTTTGCATCCGATCAAATATTATATACTGATTATTAAAGCCTATTGATAGTACTTTCACATACATAAACAGTCACTATTGAAACAGCACAAATACTGACCTCTCCCGATCAACAGTGAGAATTAATTCAAACATCTAATACATATATATATATATATAATTTTTAATAATCTTCTTTTTTATTTAATCAGAAAGGACCCCTCACGTTTCTTATGGAAAATGGGTCTCGGTGGATTTGGCTAAAACTTTGGTAATTTATAGATTAGATCCTGATAAAAAGTTGTCATTGCACCAACTCGATTCATTGAATCGTTTGACCTCTAGAGGTCATCGAATATACGATATAGGCGACTGCCGCTGCCACCGTGTGGGCAACTGTCAATCAGTTCCTCTCTTTCCTCATTAATGGTTGGTGCAATGACAACTTTTCATCAGGGTCATCAAATCTATAAATTACCAAAATTTCAGCCAAATCCACTGGAACCCCCATTCATTTTCCATAAGGAACGTGCGGTGTCCTTTGAAAATTCTTCATGTTAAGTTATTCTATCTAGAATCACCACATGTCTTCGTGGTCGAATTGATAAAAAAACGCCCATTACGGAAAGTAGAAAGGTTGAAGTTTATCCCTGACTGGAGTGATACTTTTCTCAATAAATTCTTTAATTATAATGATTCAAGATAGTCATTAGTATTAATATTATTTGTATGTAGATTTAACTTGGCGTGAAAAATCGTAAAATATATTTTAAAATAGAAATTCTGTTTTGTATAATGAAGAAGAGGCATCACTTTTCAACCTTTTTTTTTTATTAATAACGTTTTAACGAATAACGAGCGCCGCGGCTGAAACTTGTTGGAGATTACTCAGGGTTTTAATTTCGGCAACACACGTCAAAGTCAAGGTCATCGAGGAATTCTCCTTTGAATGGCATATTTATCTCGGAATAACTAATAATTACATTAAAAGTAAATTATTTAATGATTATATAACAGGAAAAAACGGTTATATAGGGATTAATGAATATTTTTATTTTTTTGCAGACTTTCCATTTTACACATAAACTAATAATATTTTTCTATATTATAGAAAAAATTACACACAAACTAAGAATAAAAATGCATATTGCATCAATTGCTTCATCCATAATTAATATAAGAAAGGGTTGTATATAATACTTGACTCCAATATATGTATCATTTAGTTTTCCGAATAAAAATGACATTGTACTGATACTTGAATGTATAAATCCATATTTATATGCAATATAATATGTTATTTTATACGAAAAGATAAGACATGCATATATTAAAGCCACTTTTTACAATATACTTGACTTTCAGTGTAGTAGGTAGATTGATAAATAATTCAAGAAAATATATTTGTTATTTTTTTGATCCTTTTAAGAAACATAGTAATTCCAACATATATAAAGAGATTCAATTATCTTAAATTAACTGTTCGTTGAAAATACTATTAAAAACATGTACATATAATGAGATATGTTTTAATAAATTTTATTTGTTGATTCCGTGTTATCTTAAATAAATTACATCATTGCTTATTAATGATATATAATTTTCGTCTGCATGTAATATATGTTAGGTGCTAGAAATCAAAATAATTTTTGACATGTTATTGTTTAATGATATAGCATATGTTTAAATTTTATATATAAACATATAATAATATGTTCATATTTGATTTAAGCAAATAATGACGTACCTAGAAATCCTTAATTATCTTCAACAATCAATACGTATGTGCAAGTATTACTACATTAAAAATTTTATAATCAATTAAAATATTTTTTTGTGTTATTTCGTTGTCGTGGTATACATTACAGTAAAGTATGATATTGATGTAGTTATAAGCTAAAAAAATATTTTAATCTTTATATCGCAAACATAAAGCTTTGATTGTTACAAACAATGTTATGTAACATTATTGTCTTTTTAAATATGCATTAAATACAACAAATCCATTCCCTAGGAAAAAAAAAAGATAAAGATAAATTTTTTCCTAGACAATTTTAGTTCACTACAAAGTATTTATTACCGTAGAAAATCCTTCTAGAGATGTTACGTAAAAATGACCAATTATTAGGGTGTGAGTTTTCAGAGAATTTTGCATCACAAATAAAAGTAATTTTTGTATTGACAATGGAGCTAAATACCACAATGTATTATACCTAAAAATTAAATAAAAAATATTACGTTTAGTGTGTTGTTTATAAAAGTCATTTTTACTTATATATTTGCACATTTAAATAACAAACATCCTATTTTGCATATTTTTAAAAGAGTATAATGAATTTATAAGTACATATATATTCAAATAAGAAAATACTTTAAACGAATTTTAACCCGATAAAGATAAATCGAATAAAAGAAAGTATCCTATTTTTGGTCCAAATAGTAGTTTTGGTAGTTTCATGTTTGTATGCGGATGCGCTATAAACGTTCTATTCAATTTTACAAATATATTTTTCGATTCTATAAATTACGCGCCATTTCGGTTTGTCAGATTTAAAACATTAACTAAAATTATAAAACAATATAAATATAATAAAGGCAAAGAGCCAATAATATAAAAACGGTTTTAATTCAAATAATATTATAATATAATATAAAAATTTCATAAACAAAACAAACATACGTTTCGACTCCGATCGGGTCATTTTTAATGTTACAAATTAATACAGAAAAATTAAATAAGAATCATTTAATCCTGAGTTAAAATAATTATAGACATCTTAATGTGTGTGATAAATTCCGCTTCGTAAATTACATAAGTTTGCATTCTTCATTTTATGTTTCTGGTAAATATATCAAAATTAGAAATAACATTATAAATTATATTAGTCGTTAATTTAAAAATGATGCTAATAAACATTTTAAAACTTTGCAAGAAACTTATAACTGAAGTGATATTTTCTTTAGTGGGGATTTGTAACTGGATCTTCCATTTCGTGGACCGGAGTCATACTAGTTCGATTATTAAAGCATGTAGAGATATTTGTTGCAATAAAACTAATAACTATTGAGAGAAAATCATTTTTTAAGAATGAGTATATACTTATTATTACTTATATATATATAATTATAAGTAAAATTTAGACTGATAAGAGTAAGAGTCAAAAATTTAGAATTAAATAAAAGAGAGAACTCTATTTTCGATCAAAGAGATAATGTTGATATTTATAGAACCGAAATATATATTTACAAATTTATATATAAATATTATCAAATATAAAGATCAAACACACATACACGCACACGCATTCACACACGGCACGCGCTTATACATGTCTACGCCCACAGTCGTCTATGAATGTTGTACATACATATAGGTACATATATACGAACGGGAAGGATGCTATTTGCCTAAAGTCCGAATCAGACTAGAGATAGAAATTGAGATTGGATTAGAATTTAACCAAGCAGAAGAAAGTAACCTAATATGAACTTTAGTGAACTTTGCTTTGATGGGTCAAATTCCAAGGCAATCTCAATTTCTATAGTTTGTTATGGGCTTAACGCTGTAATATTGTCATGTGTGCCACGCGCTGTGTGCAATATGATCGTGTATGCGGTGCGCTATGTGCGATATGATTGTGTGCAAACTAAGCAGTAGGTAATTAATTTGTAGGCAAACATTTAAGACGTTTTTTTCACATAAATAGCGCAGTGTCTTTTGTGCTTTGGCTATTGGTCAATATAAAAATTTCAATCTTTATATCAAGAAACTTCGATAGGGTCTCAGCGTTAAGACGAGCGTAGCGACATCAGGAGACACGGTATTGAATCGGCGCTAAGATCAAACAGTAGTGTCTCGCTTGTCTTAGCTGCTACCGTTCCTTTACACGAGACCGCGAGTTGTGGGAGAACGATGTTATTGAATTTCAATAACTCGACTGAATTGATCGAGTTCTACATACGCGCGTAATTCAGAGTTTTTATTCGAATTATGTAATAAAAGAGCATTCATTTTTTTTCTCTTACGTGTTCTACGAGCAGAGATATTGCGACGAAAAGTTCGGATCTGTCACTTTTTAAGATTATTAGGAGGCACTACCGTGTACTTTATATGAGGCGCGGGATTATTGAGATACATCACCGTTATTATCACGTTTATCGTCATCGACTAGTCAGAATGTACATACTGTTGACTCGATTTTGACTCGAGAGTGCGCTAGCGCGGCGTATGGATGCAAGTAGAGATTCTAGGCCCTATAGGGTCTCTAAGTGCAAGAAGCGTTAGTGGTGCTTGGTGCATGATTTCGGAAACCACAGACATAGGCTGCGTTCGTTTTTCACGCTTACGCATTCGTAAGCTTCATTCTATCTTTTTTTTGCAAATACCGAGTATAATAATGATAGGCGCAGTCATTCTGTGTATTCTGCACTGTCTATCATAATTTAATATTTAACAAAAAGAGATCGGAAAGAAACGAAATTATACGCTGGTATGTGTTAACTAAGCTAGGAAATGATAATAATACTTACGCAGCAGTAAATATTTCTGCGCTATGATCGGTAAGAGATTGTCCAATGATATTAGGCACAAGTAAGAACACAAAATGGCCTATTACTATACCAATGCAAATTGTTATTTCCGAAATCTCATTCGATATTGTTAATGCATTAAGTAGCTATACAAATATATTATATTTATACTTCAATTTTTAATATATATAAATTAATGACTACAGAAATCGAATTCAATGTAAAACGTAAAAAATACTCGAAACATTACTTACTCGAAAAAGATTGCAACTTAAAGATATTACGCTGATCAATACTACACCGAAATACCATTTGTTTATAATATTCATAAAAAATGTGGAAAACCTTCAATAGCGAAGAAAAATCTAATTCATACCTTTGAGTCAGACACAAGAGCATAAAAACGTGTTCTTTTTAAATTGAAATTAATGTGCATCATGGTATAATAGATGGTCGTTAAAAATGTAAATTAAGTAAAAAAACTAACTGAATAGATTTTCTATGAATATGAACAGCACGATTAATTCCCTGATACATCACGTGAGTTTTCTGATAAGCAGGAATTTGAAGTGTATGTTTAGTCACTATATTTTCAATTAGGTTACTGCAAAAAATTTATATATAATCAACACTTTAAGATATTTTTTTTTACAAAATTAAAAGACACAAACTTACCTAGCGATTTTAAAAGTTGCGCAACAATGCCTGATAAACGCTAATGATAACGTTCCTGTTGCAAGTAATGTCAGCAATCCAATTATTAATATTATGATTTCATACATTAAATAAATATAAAAATACTGTTCCTCGTCAATAAAAAATTCGAAATCCATCTTGATTTTACGTGGTCGAGATGTATTCATCGGTATGACAACATCAAGGATAACTGGTAGCAATTCGATAAGTATAATAATAAATGCACTGCATGCGACGAAAACTGGAAACGTAAGTAATAAGATAATATGTAGCCTCATTTAATTATCACAAACAAATAATTTCAATGAGAGAAATATTAAAAATTATATATGTATAATTCATATTATAATTTACTTACAACCTAAATATAATGACAGAAGACGATTTTGAATAGCATATTTCTCCAATATTCTAATTTCGTTATTATCTTTGATTGAATTCCAATCCACTTTTATTTGTTTCAACAATAATTTAATCTATCATTAAAATAATTATTGTTTCTTAAATTCTTCTTATTTGCAAGAATTAAAATTTTCGGGCAGAGTAAAAAAACTCTGCCATAAAAAAAATAGGAAATAATACTTACTTCTTTAGAATTAAAATAATAACAATTGTAATTTACAATATATGACATGGTTATAAAAATATATGAAAGTTCTTTAAAAATAAATTCCAAATTGTACGTCGTCGTTAAAAATGTCATGAACTGCAACACATATGTATGATAAAAATATACCGTATTTAGGTATATTTATATGAAAATTCATATAAAAAATCGTTAAGAGTAAGAAGAAAAGAATCGAAAAATACTTGGAACAAAAGAATGAAATAACATGCGCCAAGAAAGAACACTGATTGCACTTGCATAACAATCGGCGTTTGGTCAGGCCACAAACCAATCGCTGTTAACATAATCCGATGAATGTTGTAATAACGTTCGCCAGAAAAGACCATCTTACTTAATAGATGGAACACATGCAAGTGGAAATATCGCAGAATTACTGAATATTTTTTTTATTTTTCGCAAAATAGATAAAAATATGTGATAGACTGTAATTTAATAATTTTCTATAACCACACATAATGAGAACAAAAAGTGCTATAATTTCATCAACCATTTAAAATAATGATATGGTACATTAAAAACGACGATTTTTGCGGCAATTGCCAAGGTTATAAGAAAATATACCCCTTATTATGTTCTTATAGTTTGGAACGTTCAATGTTACTTGGCGAGAAAGCGCAGTTCACAATACGACATATCCCAGAGAGAACAAACAAATTTTATTTATTGAAAACTTTTATATATTTTATAGTGCAAGATATTAGTTACCTAGCCTTTCGAAAGTGATCTTTTATTTTGAATGTTGTATTCATGCATTATACACATTATATATTACTGAGTTTTTTGAAAGAGCCAGTAATGTTTATACTATAATTCATGTTCGGACACGATTACAAGTCACATGCGGAGAACTGTTGTACACGTGAGTGAATTGAGTATTCCTTGAAGTAGCAACATTTCAACTGATGTGCGGTTTATTTAACATAAAAATAAAGCGCGCAACGATACTCCATGCACCCTGTACGCTCGTGCCGGAACGATCCAAATTCTATTGATTGCATTACTTGGAATGGTATGGGTGGTAAAAGAATGTTCTGACGTAAGATAAAGAAGTAGATTTCTTTTAAAGTATCACTTTCACTTGTAATAATATTGATTCCAGAAAGTGCAGAATAACTTCAATATAAGAAATAATTATGTGTATGTGCTTATTTCAACATTATCTTGTAATTATTGTGTGCGAAATCCTTTTAATGTTCTAATAATATATTTTAGAAATGCATTACGGTAATTTTTACTTTATATATATTAATATTGTTAGATGTATATAACACTTAGAGATATTAAATGAAGTTCCACAAAAAAAAAAAAAAATACGTGCAAGTAAAATGTTTATTATCTATAAAATTAGAAATTAGGATTTTATAAAATAATTCTATATAATTCTATATAATTTTTTTTCGAGATTTTATAAAATCGCTAAAGAGTTTAGTAACATTTGATGTGTTATAAACAATTACGGTATTAAAACATACATAAATATACGATAATATTATTTATATAATACTTACGTATCTTGCAATTTTTTAAAAAATTTGGTGATATATTTATAATAATATATTCCTTCTATACATATATAAGGAGAGTTGCAACCATTTTCAGTTAACCATATATGTTAATCATATGTTAAAAACATTGATGTATAATGATACATTTTAATAAATTTTATTTGTTGATTCAGTGTTCTTTTAAATAAATTATATCAACGTGTTTATTATTGATAAGAGAACGAGAAATGGTACACGCGAAAATAAAATTTAGCTATGTCTAATATATTTCTTTGAATTCTACAATTCCTAGAACATTAACAACTAGAATGAATAAAAGCAAAAAAATATGTCCCTGACATATTAAGGAAAGGTCTCGAATATTCTTCTATTATATATTCGCGCTATCTAAGCGCACGCTGTATAGTAACATCGTGCAGATCATAATTTATCCTGCTACAATTACTGACATATGATTTTCGTTTGCATGTATTATGGTGTAGTATATATCGTGTTAAAAATTAAAATTACTTTTAATATGTTAAAGCTGCTAATAATACAACATATATCTAAATTTTATATAATAATAAGATGTTTATATTTAATTTAAACAATTAATTACGTACCTAAAAATCCTTAATTACTTTCAGTAATCAACATGTGCACACAAACAAGTATATTACTACATTAAAAATTATCTATACCCAATTAAAACATTTTACGTGTTATTTTATCGTGGCATATATTACAGTAAAATATGATATTGCTGTAGTTACAAGCTAAAAAATATTTTAATCTTTGTAAAACAATCGTTAAGATATGATCCTAACAGTGTTATGTATCATTATTGTCGTATTAACTACATATTAAATGTGCAATAAAAAAAGTTAATACAAATATTTGTCTAGCTAATTAGTTTATTGTTCATTATAAAATATTTATTACCGTAACAAATCCCTCCAGAGATAGTACATAAACATATCCAACTGTTAAGGTGTGCCATTTCAAAGAATTTTGCATCACAAATAAAAGCAATTTTTGTATTGGTAATGGAGCCAAATACCACATTGTATTGTATCTATTTTATAAAAATGTTAGAAATTTAGCTTTAATTAATATTCATTTTTACTTATGCTTGCGCATTTAAATTATATATGTAACTTCTATTTTTTACTCATTTTCAAAGTATAACAAATGTATAAATATTGTATATGTAAAACAAGCACTTGATATCCATGACTAAAATGTGTCCTAATGTCTGATATATAATACCCGTGAATGCGTGCGTATATGCGTGCACGCAATGTACTTACCTAAAGATGTATTAAATGAAAGTAGCAACAATAACATTGATATGTTTATTTTAGGGGAGGCTTCTCTGATGACCTTGACTTTAACATATGTTATTAAGGTCATGATTCTAAGTAATTTCCAACAGGTTTTTTGCCGTCGCTTGTTATCCGTTAAAAATATATTAAGAAGAAAAGTCTAAGAAATAACGTCTTATTTTAGCTTTATAATATTAAAAACTACTTCGTACTCAACCTGTCTAGAAGAATCAGACTTTCTACGAGGTCTATCCCTACCCATGTCAAGGAGCGTACGACATAAGGAAAAAATGAGATGGAATTACTTTTGCATGGAAAGTCAGGCGTCTTTTGGCACGGGGGGGGGGGGGGGACGCGTGGAAAGTTGTAAAATTTATTTTAAAGCAGAACATTTTTGTTTCATATAGCAGAAAAAAAAGACGTTTTTTAAACTTTTGTTGTCAATAACTTTTTAACGAATAATGAGCGATGGCTAAAACTTATTGGAGGTTACTCAGAGCTATGACTTTGACAAAACATATGTCTAGGTCAACGTCATCGGAGAGGCCTCTCCTAAAGTGAATAATTACCATTAATTAACATTAATATATGATAATAATTTTACAATTTTATCTATTGCTGCATTATCTTGTTGATTTCTACTTGCGACAGCAATATTGTTTAATAATGGAAATTGTAAAAGCGCGTGCGCAGTATGTACGGCATTTATATCTAACATAGAAATACGAGTATATTTATAATGTATACGTGATGTAAGAAAATACAATGAAAGAATGGATCACATAAAAAGAACATAATTATAATTCTATTTCAGCAAATAGCCTAGAGATATATTATCTATTGAAATTTTTGATGAGAGACGCAAGAACTATAATACAACAGAATACAAATTTAAAACAAACTGACTCAAAATATTATTTCATATAAATTGTGCAAGAGACTTTGAATATAAACATTATCAAATATCAAATATCTCTCTAACCGAAAATAGGTTTCTCTCTCATTTTACAAAATAATTGTAAATATATATAAATATCATTCTAGATTAACAATATTTCTTTAAACTTTATCAATCTAATATTTAATAGATTGTTTAAGACATTCAATTTCCCTCACCGCACTAAAATGAATCTCTCATGGAAGTTATACCGATTTTGTATACCCTTCTAACTCAATATAATGGACCTATTATTATAATTCCAAGTACAGAGACAATTGTTCTTTTTCTATGATTTAACTTTTAAATTTACGATTATTTTTGACATAATAAATTAGACACATAGAAATTTCAATAGGTAAGTATAATTACGTTCCTTTTATGTGATCCATTCATCACATGATCACATTATAGATATATTTATATTTTTATGCGGTAATACCGCACATACTGCGCACGCGCTTTTACAATTCCCTTTATTGAACAACTGATAAAAATGTTATACGATTATGTGAACATTGAATTCGTCGAATAAATCAATAGATTTCGTCTATTCATTCTTTTTGATATGGAAGTTTATATGATACTTACGCGGCGTTAAATATTTCTGCGCTATGATTGGTAACAGATTGTCCAACGAAATTAGATAGAAATAAGATCATAAATTGGGCTATTACCATATTGATACATATTATTATTTCGGAAAACTCATTTGACACAGTTAATGCATTAAGTAGCTATAAAAATGTATTACTATTCATATTCTAATTTACGTATAATATACGAATTTATAACTATAAAAAAATTGTGAATTAAATATAAGATGTAAAAAATGTATTATATATACAGTACATTACTTACTCCAAAAAGACTGCAACTTAATGATATTATGCTGATTACCACCAAAGCGAAACACCATTTGTTCATAATATTAATATAAAATGTGGAAAACCTTTAATAAAAAAAAAAGTTTAATCCATACCTTTGAGTTCAAATATATAAGGGTCTTGAATAATATGCTTTTTAAAATTAAAATGAATTTTTTTGAGCAGTATATAATTAAAATAAGCATTAAAATATGCGTTTTTCAAATTAAGAGCGCCATGCGACATGTATAATAGAAAGATAAAAGAGTAAATTAAATAAGGACTAACTGAACAGATTTTCTATGAATATGAACAGCACGACTGATTCTCTGATACATCACGTGTGTTTTTTGATATGCAGGAATTTGAAGAGTACGTTGAGTCACTGCTTTTTCGATTAAGTTACTGTAAACAATTTTTATATAATCAACGCAAATCAACCTAGATTGTTTTTTTTTTTAACATAATGAAAAGATACGTACATACCTAGCGATTTTAAACGTAGCGCAACAATGTCTGATGAATGTGAATGATATTGTTCCCGTTGCAAGAATCGTAAATACTCCAATTAGAACCATTATAATTTCATATAATAAATAAATATAAAAATACTGTTCTTCGTCAATAAAAAATTCGAACATTTTATTTTCTGTACGTGGTCGAGATTTGTTCATCGGTGTAATAGCGTCAAGGACAACTGGTATCAATTCAATAATTATAATAAAAAATATGACAAATGCGACGAAAACTGGAAACATTATTAAAAATAACAAAATGACATACAACTCTATTCAATTACCATATATATAGGTATATATATATATATAAGTGAGCAGTATAAGTTTTAACAGAAAGGCATATATTAAAAATAGTAATATAATTTATTTTATAATGTATTAATGTACTTACAACCTAGAATTAGTGATAGAAGACGATTTTCACTAGCATATTTTTCTAATATTCTAATTTCATTATTATCTTCGATTGAATTCCAGTCTAATTCTATTTGTTGCAATAAATATTTCACCTATCATTTAAACAATTGTTGCTTCAGAAATTCTTTTTATTTGCGGAAATTAAAAATTTTGGGGTAAAAAGTTTCTTCTATAATACAAATAATACTTACTTTCTTAGAATTATAATAAAAAGAGTAATAAAATACAATACATAACATGGTAATGCAAATGTATGATATTTGTTTAAAAATAAATTTCAAATTGCATGTTGTTGTCAAAAAAGTCATAAACTGCAACACATAAGTATAGTACGAATACACCAAATTTATGTATTAAAGAATAACCTAAAGAAGTGTTGTGTGTAAGAAAAAAAAAAGATTGTCAAATACCTGGAATAAAAGACAGGAATAATATGCGCTGAGGAAGAACACAGATTGTACTTGCATAACAATCGGCGTTTGGTCAGGCCACAAACCAATCGCTGTTAACATAATCCGATGAATGTTGTAATAACGTTCGCCAGAAAAGACCATCTTACTTAATAGATGGAACACATGCAAGTGGAAATATCGCGGAATTACTGAATAACATCAAACTGAATATTTTTTTTTTATTTTTCGTAAAATATCTTTTGTAGATAAAAATATGTGGTAGACTGTAATTTAATAATTTTCTATAATTACACACAATGAGAACAAAGTGTTATAATTTCATTAACCATTTAAAATAATGATATGGTACATTAAAAACGACTATTTTTGCGGCAATTGCCAAGGTTATAAGAAAATATACACCTCATTATGTTTCTTATAGTTTGGATCGGTGCGGTTCAATATAACTCGACGAGAGAGCGCAGTTCACACTGCGAAATACTGAACAAACAAATTTTATATTGATTCAGTTGAATATATTTTAAAATGTAAGATATTAGATACCTAGCCTTTTGAAAGCAATCTTTTATTTTGAATCTTGAATTTATGCATTATACGTATTATATTTTATTGAATTTTTTGAAAAAACTAGTGTAATGCTTACACTAGAATTCATAATTATAAGACACATGCTGAGAACATGTTGCGCACGTGAATGAATCGTGTATTTATTGAAGTTAAGTAGCAGTATTTCAGCTTACGTGCAGTTTCAAATAAAGATAGCGATATTCCACGCATCTTGTGATCGTGTCTGAATGCCGAAATCCTATTAATTGCATTACTTTGACTGGTATGGATAGAAAAAGATGTGTTCTGATGTGTGGGTGTGTGTAAGATAAATTTTTTTTAACAAATATTAAAATCTTTGTAAGACCGTAAAAAGTGATAAACACAAACAAACAAGAAGAAGATAGCCATAACGGTCAAAGGTGGATCATAGTACTTATTATAATTGTGTGAATCTATATACCATACATATATTAAAATCAGAATATGTATCAAAATAAGAATTTCTGTATAAAAAATCTATTTTCAAGGCTTAATTCTAACAACAGATTTTTACAGGTAACTCAATTTGATGATTTTGGAAACAATTGCACAACATCTTCGTTCGAGATGTCACGAAGTGTTGCACGCATAATGGAATGCGCATAAGGCGTAATGGGGATCGACTCATTTCGCGATGTATGAGTCTCTTCGTTGTGCGCTATAGTTGGAACATAGTACTGTTAGACGAGGCGGTCTGGCATAATTGTGTAATACGTGTATCTCGCATATCTCAACGTGCATCCTTCCTTCCGTTCCACCCTTCGAGCGCTACGCTGCATACCTACCAAGCGCAACTTACTCAATGTCGACGTATAACGGGGATTGTATGGCGATTTGTGCATAGCTGGCAGATGAAATGTTCATTCTTCCAAACTAAATTGGCATCGACGACATCAACAAAAGCATATAAGAAGATTTGTAAATCGATTTTTAAATCAACTTAGAAATCCTTTTATGTGCTTTTGCGTATCAGGTCAAAGTGTAAGTACGAAAAATGGTAACAAAATAAAACATTACGTGTTAAGGTAAATCTACTACTAGTTAGTGGACATGATTCATAATCATTAAATAAAATAGTAAAAATTGTAAATATTAAGCTTTTAATGATATTCATGACTCTAAATAGATTCGTTGTTTATCCAAATTTAAGATAAATTAATTCAGACTCACACATATCGTTATAAATAATATCATTATATTAAAAATTTTTGTCACTTTTATCCAATAATAATTAGAGAATCCAATAATTTACTTTATATAACAATAAAAAACATTATTGGTATATATGTACTTCGTTACGCACTTCATACGTATTTCTTAATAACTCGTGTGAAGCTGGTACCCCAATATTAAAAATTGATTTTTTTCTTCATGCATTCGTTTGTTCATAAATCTTTTGAACTAAGGGTGAGCAAACGAAAATTCCATCTGAGCATTCGTGAGCAAACGATGAGCAAACAAATGCATGGAGAAAAAAATTGATTTTTTAATATTGGGGGACCAGTTTCACACGGATTTCTTAATATTCTATCCAATATCATTATAAATAATGTTAATTCTCAAGTGTTATACACATTTGCAACATTTATTTTTAGAAACAGGTAATAAGAATGTATCAAAAAGTTTAGGAGCTATACAGTTTAATTAAATTTAATAATTGAGCGAGTGTAGCGTTGAAAAATGAAATACGGTGCTTTTCACCAAAAGATTATGCGTTAATATACGTATTAACAAATCCGGATATCGACAAATTCTTCTCAAAAATATTTTTTAGTAAAATAAAAAAAGTTTTCAATCTACGTTATCTAAAGTTAACCTTTCAAATTCTTAAAAAATTTACTTTTTTAAAAATGATGTTTTAATTTCACAGAAGTATTGATAAATGATATCTAGTTTTTACTGTGAATTAAATCATCTTCAAATTGTCGTCAGATTACGAAATTCTTAATAGACAGCGATAAATAAGATCCTGTCACATTTGTAGACTATTTGATCATGGTGATGTAGCGATAAAACCGGTTAAACTGGTATAAATTTTAACGATTAAATAAAAGTAGTAATAAAAGTAATAAAAGTTAAAAGCATAAGTTTCTAAAAGAGCGAAAGGAATTGCTAACAGAATCAGAGCTTGTTGAAATCAATAATTTAATTATTCATTATTTGTATCTATTTTATTTACGTGATATTTTAATGTGTGCATATTTTTTTAGATAGAGGTTTTAATAATATATTCAAGAAACTGTTACCATTTAACTCTAAGAGAATTCAGAAAGCACTATAATACATTTCTGTTTATATTTTTGGACTAATAATATATCAAGAAAATATAATGAGGTGTTTATAAGGAAAAATATAGAAATATATCAAGTACGAGGTATATAAGGGCAATTATATCAGGAGGCACGATAGTGTCTCGGTGCTAAGCCAAGTGCAGCGACATTACCGTGTCTCTTTTACGGGAGACCGCGAGTTTCAAGGGATCGAGATTATTGCATCTCAATAACGGCTGAACCGATCGCGGTCTATATATGCTTAATCGATAGCTGATACTCCGCGGTTGTACATATAATACGTGCTTTTATTTTGTTTCTACGAGCCCTACGGACGGAGGTATTGTGATGCAAAGTCCGAATCTGAAACTTTTATATTAAGAGATGTCGTCGTCGTCGTTGTCGCCGTTACGGAGTAGGAGAAACGTCCTTTTGGAATTTTTACCGCAAGAAGTAAATGTGGTGCTAGCAATATACATGTCAGTAAACGTTGCGACAATTTTGCACTATTGTGCACATTTTACACATTCTACACTTTTTTTGTAGAGACTGTGACAGATCTAACTTGAATAATAATCGTCGACTTGAACGATAAATATTTATTAATATTATGTAACAGAAATAAGTATATAAACTGTAGCGCTTTTTTATAATTTTAATACTCTCTTTTACATTTTTTATTCTTTAAGCTTGCTATACTATTACAACAAGTCAGCTTAGAACTAGCCAAGGCTTCTAAAATAAATGAAAAAGTCCTCGCGGTTTAGTGCTATCAACGCGATTTATAAACATACGTTTTAATATACGTTCATTATTACATTCGATTCTTTCTGAGTTTTAAGAGAAAAATTTTATACACGACTGCTGCTAACAAGCGACTTTTAGTTAAATACTTTTAGTTAAATACTTTTTCGTTCTTTGTGGAAACAGCAAAATAAAATCGTATAACGTTTTTTTAGACAACTGCTCTGATTTCAACTTGACAAAATTAAAAAATATGCAGTTTATAGTTTTGTGTATATATAAGTAAACAGACCTGCAGCTAAAATATTTTCGTATCGTCGTGCTTATACTGAAAATAAATATATGCGCGTTTATATATGTTAACGTAAATGCAAATGCAAGTTATATAAATCTGTTCTAATTTATTTAACGTCAATACTATGCTAAAAATTTAATGCATTGCATCTATAACATCATTCGCATATGTCCTGCTAAATAAATTAATATAAAATTTCAATAATTGTGCATAAAGGTTACATATGGAAATTTTTTACTTTTATCCTTTATTATGCAATATTACTTTTAGTATAAAACTTGTGACAGCAAATATAGCATTTTAAACTAATAACAATATAAACATCACTTCGTCGTATATAAAATACGTATATTTTATTGTTCTCTTTTTTAATCTTGTATGGTTGTGCGAATATATTAACGTGAAATGGCGGTGTCAGATACTCTCCGGATGTTACGGCCAGTACCTTGTATTCTCCTCTCTGTACCTGCATCCTCAACGCATTATACGCGATGCGAGTCATCGTTTTATACTTGGAGCGGTTAGGCCCCTTCGGATGCAGGCTTCCTTACCGAATTTATCGCTCGTCCGAATCGCGGACAAGTCCATATAACCTGTTCATGATCTCGCTTCCCACCTAGCTCGTGCAAAATCCTCGCATTCGCCGCACTGTTTTCATTCTTATATAAATCTCATTGCCGGGTAATATATATTGCACGGTATTCTTTTGGTCATCTCACTCATATCGACCATTGAAATTTATCTCGCTAACCAAACGCGAATAACTGAAATGAATCGTTGCCGCCTTTTAATTTCATTCTTTACCGTTCTTATTAAACGTGCCGTGAAATATAGAATATTTAAGTTGTTCTTATTCTTTTCAATTTCAGACGCGGATCGTAACAATAATTTTGGGATAATTCTGCATAAGTAATATAACAGTAAAATATTATTATTTAAATGAAATTATTTTATTTATTGCGTATTTCCAACTGGCTCTATTTAACATTTATAAATATAATTTAATAGTTTTATTGTATTATATGTAATATTTCTTGTAAGGTTTATAAAAGAGTAAAAAATATTTAAAAAATTTTAAAACTATAAATGAGCAAAAATTTATAATATAAATTGTCTACATATGCATGTGTGTATAATAAATAAATTAATGTATCTAAATTATGAAATAATAAAAGCTGTAGAATTGTACTTAAAGTATCTTGATAAGTAATTTTGCATTCCTTGCAAACGATATGAGAGACGAAAGAGTTTCAGAAACAGCTGCAAAACAATAGGCATAACTTCTAACATGGTTGACACGCCGGTTACCGCAAGCCAAAAGCAGCTAATACAGCAAGTTATCCACTTAGAAATCCGACGGAACATTGCGAGAGAAGAGTTTGAGGAGTTGGAGGGTGTAGGAGGCTGTTACCAACTTTGGATAAACCGGGCTAAGTTTCCTAGCTCGGTACTTACGAAACTGCCACGTGAAAACGTTTAAGTTTATTCTTCTCGTACGCACCGACTGAGAAATACCGCAGGCATCAATTTACATAACGATTGTAAGTTAATTAAGCGTTTAAATGTGATGTTTGCCTTAAAGATAACATATCTTCAGAAATTATCGTTTCTTGTATTCTGATGGCAAAATGTTGTGTTTAATAAAATTAATATATTTACTGACAAGTATTATATTTCATTTAAAAAATAATTATTTAGAAATATAATTTGTTAATATATATAGTTGATTGTATAAGAAATATATATTTTATTTTGTACGTATATACAGGGTAGGGCATTTATTTGAAATATTTAATATTTCTTAATAATTTTTTGTTGATAAATATGTGACTACATTTAGTACGCGTTTATTACGTAGTATAAAGAGAATAAAAAGTGAAAAACCGATTTCTATTATCAATTTTATTTATATTCGTTATTGAATTTATAAATTGTTACAAAAATATTTGGGCAAGATATTGTTAAATAATTCTTTAAGCTTTATCATTCGTTGCACAAAGAGAATATTTGCTGTCGCAATAAAATATTTTATGTAGAAACTTTAAACTGACAATTTATGCTCTACAAAATGGTCCGTTGTGATATTTTATTGAGAAAATATTGGATCTAGTCAGGGATTTGAGATATTTCAGTGTGGTCCTGTTCTCTAAAGATAAGATTCTCGTTTTTTCAAGGTCACGACGACGTATCCAGGCAGTGACAAAATGAACATTTACGATTTTTCAAAAAATTATGTCAAATTTTTATAGAAGTTAATTTAACAAAGTTAAATGTTACTTTTCTGTCTGTTTTTTTCTCATTCTCTCTCTCTTTAATATTATCTTCGATAAAATTAATAATTTCCTAATTGCATTAGGAACGACTTTATTGATTTGAATAGATAATCATGACATATGTTGTCAAAGTCATTTCTTTGATAATCAAAAGATTTTACATCATTTGTTTATTAAAAAGTTATTAACAAATAAAGTTAACAATATAAAGATGTGTTTAATTCTATTTTAAATTTTTTGCAAATATCTCATTATGTGAACAATTGCATGTTTAAAAAAAATAGTTGGCGAAGAAGAACCTCTCCCTCTGCATTCCTATCAAAAAACTTAACTAAAATAAAGTTTTGTAGAGTGGATCTCGCTTCGTCTAAAGTTGAAAATCCATGTAGAATCGTACAAAGGGAGAGGATTTATGAGGTCCACTCCACACTGCCCTCTGCTTATAGTGCGAAATGAGATTTGTAATTGTATGGTTCCACATAGATTTCCAATTTCCCAAACAAGATCCGCTTCATCAAATTTGATTTGAATTAAATTTTTTCGGGGTAGGAGTACAGTATATGTATATGACAGAATACTACGCCTCTATTATACTAGAACTCCTCTTCCACTCACGTATTTCTTTAAATACGCAAATATGTGCATAATGAGCTATTTATGCTATGTAAAGATTCAAATAAAGTTAAATACCTTTTTACATTTAGAGAAAATAATTAAGCAATAAATGAAACTTTTCTTGATTGTTACTTTGAATAATTTTGACAACATGCGAAAATCATTGAAATCGGTGAAGTCTTCCCTAATATGATCTTTTACCTTACCTTTTTGTACTACCTACTTTTAAATTACAATTAAAACATTGTACTATATAATTCTGGATACTTTGTATTCATATTTCAAAAAACTCATTTTAATTTTGAAATATATTTCAAGATGTAGAAAGAGAAGTAATTATACAATTAAATTTCCATCTAAGAATATCTATAAGATAATGTTATTTTACTTTCTTATTAGATTTTATCTGAATAGGACATGCGCTAAAAGAAAATCGAAGGGTGTCTCCGACATCTCGTCAGAACGGAACCTTCTTCGAGCAAACACATTTCCGGAATGTTGTATAACGCAGAAGTAAAGGAAAAATGGTGCGGAGGAGGAATAGTGTATGCAGACGCGGGCCTATATCAAAAGTTCGCTTCCGTTGAGGCTCGCGAAAAAGGAGACGATGACATGGCTGCGTTAGGTAAGTTGACTCAGGACGAAATTGGTTTCGACGCGTGTCGGCGAATGTCGAACTTTCATCGTGATACCTTCACTTAGATAGACTCACTGTACTTTTGCAGTCATGAAAGGAAAAACTGGAGAAATTCTTCAAAGAAGTATAGATGTAAAAGAAATATTTGTGCTTGCAAATTTAAAACAACTCGAAATTTATATTTTACTCTTATATTAGAATTATTTTTTACATCATGTAAAATATTATAATGAGAATGATATAATATCATGTCTATTATTTGAATTTTGTATTACTTTTAAGAAAAGACATTAAATTAATTTAATTTCATGACAGGGGAAACTATTTCGAAGAGTATAAATTTAGTACAGAAAAAGATATATATTTAGCATAGTTAAATTCTCTCGCGCGTGATAAACGTCAGCTAAATTCCATGAAACGATTAAAATAAGAATTTGACAGATAATTTATTAAAAATATGTAATAAATGTTATAATTCTTTAATATGCTAAGTTTACCGTATTATGGGTCTTATAAAAATACATTTATTTCAATATTTAATCCATCTATATATTAAAATAAAACAAGATATCATTCTTTTGACTTTTAAAGAACATGTCAATCAATCTTCTTTGTTTTTTTTCGTTTAACTATTTATTTTTATTTAAAAAAAAACGCTGCTTTATGAGACTTACTTAGATTATGTAAACAAATTAACTATTTTTGTGTCATTTTTAAAAGATATAAAATATAATTTGCTAAGATTTTCGATGATTATTTCAGCGTAAGTATATCGCCGAAACACGTTATTGAGAAATATGCAAATATATAAAGACGTATAATTGAAAGTGGTACTCACAATGTCGAAGTTCAGATTTTCGGCAATCCAGTCGCGCCCTTGCTTAAATTCATCGTGGAGGCCCATGATATAAAGAGTGTCAAGTCCATCGACGATAGTTGCGCCCATATTCGAAGCCCCAAAAATACTGGCACTGTGACCTCTCTTCGAGATTGGTCTTAATTCGTTTTTCCCCCATGCGTACCGCACGTAGTTGTCCCAACCATGCTTCATCATCTGCGTCAGAAAAGTGCAAGAAATTAATACAAACTTTTAATTTCAAGAATGAAAATGTCTACTGTTTTATAGTTACATAAAATAGTATCAATTATACACACAACTGTACTTGGGCAAAAGTTGCCGAGAATATGTAATATACTTAAGATATTTTTTATTATGTTTTCTATTTGGTATTGATTTGCACACAAACGAACATTGAAAATTGTATTTTGATGTTTTAGGCCTCTATTACATGTTTAACTTTTTATTCCTATAACAAATTAATTTGATACAAGTTTTTTTTGTAAAATGCAAAGGGTACAACTTTTCGCCTAAATCGTACCTTCTTTAAAAGTATCGAATTTATGAATAAATAATAGTTAATAAAATATTAGGTATATATAAAAGATTTAGTTTCTTTTTTAATTTTCATTTATATATGTATGTAATGTATTTTTCTTCTATTTTATGATCAACTCATTTAATTGACGACAATAGCGTTTGACATTAACAGATTCACTCGATTTAAGGGGGCTCTTAAGAGCACACCTTTTATATCTTATTACGTAGATGCACAAAAGGTTCCTCACGTAAAAATGACTGTCTTTAAAAACCGCAGTATTTGCTTGTATTGTAAGATACAATATTCTTGCTAAAGATAGTAAATTACTTATAAAAATTAAAAAATTCAGAATAAAATTGTATAATTATATTATTACCAGATATATGTCTACATTTCGTTAAAAACTGTCAGTTGTATCTGATTCTTTAAACTTAGTAAAAAGATCTGTTAAATTTTTGTCTATATTATATCTATTCATTTTTTATTTATTTCATTTTTTTATTATTAAACGTTGCTTATACATTAAGATTAAGTAATATTGATGATAATATTGATATAAAATATTGATGAAAATTACAATTTAGACGGCTATATGCATTTAGCAATTTTCTTCTATTCTATATAATAACATTATAAATTTTATATTTTCTTTTTGAATCCTACTGCTTCTTCAGCAAAAATTTAAGCTCTCAGATAGACAATTCAGAGTACCAGCTTCATGGCATCTCATCTTAAGAATTAATTGCTACACTAAAAATGTATCTCGAATAAAAATCAATGTCTGTTCAGAATTGTGAAATCTCCTATCTATGTATAATAAGACTAATATGTACAGCCGAAGTATCAAGGTTTCGAGCCTCAAACGCATGAACTATTCCATGAATAACAAATTGTTATCCAGTCCGTTCATTGATCATTATTTCTGTTCCTCTTGATTTTTCGAATTATTTGTCTGGCACCCGCGGTCATGGTCGCTTCATCACGTTTTTATGACGGCATAATTTAGGGGCAATATAATATCGAAAAGACCTGGCCAATGGCATTACCAGAAGGATCTCCTTTCTCACTCATTTCTCTCCTTCTCTCTTTCTCTCTCTCTTCCTCTCTTGCGGTTGTAATAAAAAAAAGCGGAAATTAGAGAGGACGAAGAACCGCGAGATGAGAGTTAAAAAGAAATGCATATTATTTTACAATTACCTACGTTCACTTTTAAGTATGAATCGGATTTACACTGCAGTTCATAAATTTGGCAACGCTTGCAATTTTCTCGTATCACGAAAAGTTAAATATCTCGGTGAAAAATATCGTAGAGAAGTTTTCAAAAATGTATTTTAAAGAAGAGATAGAGTTATAAATTTGTCGTTTAAAATTTCTACGATATATATTTTATTCCTATAAATTACAAAAAATTGAAAATTGATATTTTTTTTCGATATTTTTGTTTTGTAACGTTGTTATGTAACACAAGTTGAAACATCATCAAACAAAAAATAATGAAAAAGTATTTTAAAGTAGGCTTTCTAAGTTTTAAGAAAGTTCTTCTTTTAAATTGGTATATTTTTTCGTAATAATATCGAATTTTTAGTGTAAAAACTTATTTTTATATATATAAAATGACTTTTAACTTCAAAATTAAAGTTTATTGAAAAAATAAAACAGAAAAGAAGCTTTTATATATTTATTATAATATTTTATTATAATATTCATTCTTTATATTTTTTTAATATTATTCTAAATTTGCATTTTTTTCTAAAAATTTCAAAACACTTTTTAATTTAATTTTTTTGGAGTTGTAAGAAAATCGTGAGTACTTCCGAATTTATGAACGGTAGTGTACTAGGACTTTACGCAAACATCTATTGTAATGTTTATCGCGTAAGCTCCTTACGATTCTTGCGACAGCCAATCAGAAGCGTTATAGTACACATTGACATTTCTAATTGGCTATCGTAAGAATCGTAAGGAGCTTACGATAAACATTACGATAGATGTAGCTGGGCGCCTTTAAGTGGAAATAATAATACACTTGCAATATTATTTCAGTAATAAAAGTAATAAAATTGGTTCGGATACAACGTCGAAATTCCTAGTCTCTATTGAAAGGGTGATAAGCTCGCGATAACTATGTGAGGGTTGGAAACGTTGAAAAGTGAGCTGTCGCAGTAAAGATGCAAAATTCCGTGGAGCTTGGAAAGCAGTGATATCGCGTTATTACGTCAGCTTAGAAAGCAGGTTGGCGATGCAGAAAATTGTAGAGGACGATCGTACGGGTTGACGTGGCTGCATCACGCGTCGCGTCGTTCAACGCCTTCTGCTATTATCCATGTAATCGTGGATAATTTGTTCCGTAGAAACCGCGGCGAATGCACGGCACATGTCGGACCTGTAGCCGGTAATCTGGTTAACATCCATGTTAGGATTAAACCATTAGCCTCGGTGTCGGTCGACGGATCGAAAGGGAATGGTGAGGAGCGACACAGGAGAGAAGATGCAAGGCGGACAAGGAGAAGGCAAAACCTCGTGTCGGACGTGTGGCCTCGTTCAATTATTCTCTCTTTGTTACGTCACTTCCGTGGTAACCGGGTTCTCTCCCCGACTCGTCCGGAAGACCACGTTTCTTTTTTCGCTTTTGTAATCCGAGAGTAATCCATTAAAACCATTTAATGTGGTTAAGTAGTAAGCACCGACATGGAAAAAGCGGTGCGCCGGTCGCGCGAAATGTCTATTTTAATCAGCAATAAAATTATGCAACATTTATTTTTACTTATTTTTGCTTAAGAGACTGAAACTATCGTTTGAGGCGTTTGAGGTGTCAAATATGATATATTCGATAATTGCAAATAAAATAAATAAATTTATTCCGGTTTACTACGCGGAATTCTTTATTTCCAGTTCGTAATTCTTGTTTCTTTCGACGTGGCGTATTTTGACAAAATACGCGGAAATTTATTATGAAACTCATGTGTTTTAAATCCGTCTTTAATTAATTCAAGCTTATGGATAAATTCATTATATGACGCGCATTACTCACGCGTAGACAAACCGCGGCGGGTTGGGGCATCGCGCAGACGATATGAATTCTGCAGAGCACCCGCGGGAGCTCTCTTGCGTTTTGAGAGAGAGAGAGAGAGAGAGAGAGAGAGAGAGAGAGAGAGAGAGAGAAAATATCCTTTCAAATTGCCCGTGCTCCACGCATTTCCATTAATAAACAAAATGTACGCTAGAAGGAAGGAAAAGCAATGGCGCAGCTTCGGCGAAAAGGGAAAAGAGAAGAGATAAAGGGAGGAGGAGGGAAGGGGGAGAGGAGGGGAGAGAATGGAGGAGGAATAGAAGGTGAGGGATTGTGGGGCGATGTTCCGTCAGACGATTGAGTATGCATGGTACACAAACAAAGCAAAAGCTTTGGATACTCCAGGGGAGAGGTGCACACAAATGCGCATCGGTGCTGCGTGTGCGCGGGTGTATTGCCGATACCGGGCACGTATAAGTGTACTTAACCGTGGCGCTTTTATTTCCTCTCTTTATTTCCCGCGGTTTTCAATTTACGTTATTTATTGCCCTCCACGACCGTCCCAGTCGTCCCGCCGCGTCGGCGTCCCACCGTGATTTTGTGAAAGTACCCCAAACCCTCTGCCTCCGTCAACAAACTCACACATCTGCTCGCGCGCATATATATGTATGTGCGTAAAACGCGCGTGCTTTCTAGAACCAGCACCATCAGGAATAGCGTGCCCCCGTATATGCGATATCCTTTTTTATCTGTGATATCGTGAGCCTGTACGATGGTCAACGTCATGAAGCCTTTTAAAAACGTTCCGTGCACGTCATAAAAATCTAACCGCGTCGGTCGCGCATAGAGAAGCGAACGCATTTTACACGTACTTTCGAGGAAAAGTCAATCAAGGCAAAAAGAAAATTTAATATATAACAGAGATAAAAGGTAAATAAATTAATCATGAAACAGTAAGAAAAATTAGATAAGAAAAAGATCATCATAAGAGGAAGATTAATTCTGTTCTAAATTTCGATAGACTTTCAATCATTTATCAACGGCATTTATTCGTATTAAATCAGTTTCCGATGAAAAAACCTTAATATCTAATAATTTTTTATTTATTTTGATTCTATATAAAATCTACTATGCATATATTAAACCTATGCATAGCGCGATTTCAGGAATCAAGTACAATCGCATCATCCTTCGTATTTTTTATATCAGTCAATCCGAGTTAATTATTTAATTATGTTTTCGTTCAATCGTTATCGGATCACATTTGAATGCAATTAGTACAATTTAGGATGTATTTCTGCTCGGTTAAAAATGTTGGTGAGAACGGAAGCTGAAAATTTATAAGGCACTCGTTCTTTTGTGGATCGTATGAGTTTTTCAAACTAATAAATTTATTGAATTTATTATTGTCGGAAACATTCTTAATATTCTAAGTTTCTATAGTTACTTTAATATACGTTTATCAGATATATTTAAAGTCCTGCGAATATATGCATCTCTCCATGCGCAAAGGCGCTACTGTATAATTGAAACCAAGCGCACAGTAAAAAGGAATATAAATGCATATTCATGCAACGTGTTGCATGTATCTCGAGTTGGGAGTGCGAGAGTAAACGACACCATGAGAACCACAACGTAAAGGACGTTGTGGGAAATTCTACTCATCTCGAGCGTCTCTTGGTCCATATACAACTCAGCTCAATGCAACGAGTTAGGTACAAACGACCTGAAATATATATATATATGTCTGCTTCTATAAAGGTTGACATAGTGGAAGTAGATACAAAAGTCGTGTGTGAGAGAGAGAGAGAGACTGAAAAAGAAAGAGAGAAACGAAGACAAAACAAAATGAGATGACAGAAGAGATTCCAAAATCCTGCATCCACGGTGTTAGCTTGTGACCCCTCATCGAGATTTAGAGTAGTTATAGCTTTGTTTATTATTGTTAGGCGAGTTGCGTATTGTGTATATAGGAGCTCTCAAACCAACGCGAATTAATCTTTGCTAAGTGGAGCCAATGTGGAACTGGCATTCCCATTTCTCTTCTCTTGCGCCATTCTGCGAGATGCGCGGATGAAAGGTATAGCTTTAGAAGAGGCTGTACGCCTTCGCTCTCTCACCTTCTGCTCCCTTTCGCCTCGTCCTGCTTCGCGAACTCCATACTTCTATCATTATCCTATCCTGCCTCCCTTAACTAGCATCTTTCATTAAAGGAAGCCGCCACCATTGTGCCCAACTTGTACGACTCGATAGACAATGCGACTTTGTCGGACTCCCGCAGCTGCCGTTCACGCCGTTTGCTCTTGGATCCTCCCACGAAATTTCCAGATCTCTAAGTGCTAATTCGCGAGGAAGAGAATATATCCTACAGACGCTATCATAACAAAGCACCTGGAGCACTCTGGAGTCAGCAAAAGAACGTTAGGCTAATAGTTCGCATTGAACACAAATAGTCACGCGATATGACATATTTAAAAATTTTATAATCTTTCATCATATGTTTTTGTAAATTTGTCGATTCCTAATAAAATCAAAAATATTCAAATTTTTTTGTATAAAAAAATTATGAAAAATACAATTTATAAAATAAAGTTTAAAAAATGCAGTGATACTATAATAATCGTAGTAGCAAACTCGATATCATACCTGGAGAAAATATTCCTTTTTTTTCTTACAAGCTTAAGATGCTATACATATATTCTTTGAAAATCTTGGTACTTTTAATATTCATTCTTGTAATATTCATTTATTTTACTGTTCGTTTCGTAATTATTATTATAAAACAGATTACCCAAATCTTTCAATATACATATGTATATACAAAACATTGGAGTTATAATTTATAAAAGTAATAAATAGAAGTAATAGTTAATGTGAATGAAGTAAAAGTTCAAGTTTTTAAGGATATAAATGCTTATCATATTTGACTTTTTACATTAATTCCCCCTCTAGACAAACAAATATCCTCTAGACAATTGAATTTGTTTTTCTTTAAATATCTCGTAGTTGAGAACGGTAATTATTTCAAGTTTGAGAAGGTGAAAATTTAATATCTGATATGCGCGATTAAATGAAGTGGAGATACGCCTTAAACGTGCGGATATGAAAAATGCGCGAGTGTTTTAATCAGCGTCGACTCTGTGGCATGATAATGGGTGGTCACGCCTACTGCATTAGCCCAACTAAAAACAATTAGCCTGATGGTTACCCACGTTTCTCAGTTCAGAATTATTCAAGAATAGCGACGTAGCGATTTTCTTCGTTTCGTCTGAAATCATCGCGCGTGACGCCGTCAACGAGTTTACACAATGAATTTAGTGCCCCATCTCGCGTTTCTTAATTGCAAAAATAGGAAAATACAAAACAATGAACTCAAAACGTAAAACCATTGAATTAAATCAAGAATTAATATGTCGACACTTATTTGTACATTAGTTAAGTTTTTTGTCAAAGCACTTTCTCTCTCAAAGCAGCTTTGTGAAGTTGGCACCCCTAAATGCGAATACTGGTAATATCATTATTGCATTCGTTTGGCCACTGTTTGTCCACGTTTGTTCACACGTTATTTTCATTGGTCCACCCTCCAAAAAAAAGTTATACACAAAAAAAATTGTAACAGCCCCAAGTGATTATTTTACACTATTACGAAAAATATAATAAACATAGGGTGGACAAACGAAAATAATGGGTGGACAAACGTGGACAAACAGTGGACAAACGAATGCAATAATGATTTTACCAATATTCGCATTTAAGGTGCCAACTTCACAAAGCTGCTTTGAGGAATAACGATTTACTTAAAAAGTACTTTGAAAAATATGTCATGTTATCATTTTTTTCCAAAGCTCTTTTGTATAATTAAATATAAATAAGTGTTAATTTTTTAAAAATATTCTCGTTATAAACATCTTTAAAGTTTACCATTAAAATTAAAATTATAATATTAATATTATATTAATATATATCGTTTTTTTATGTAAAAAAGTTTCATAATTATTAAAATCGTTTTACTTGTAAATTGTATACAATTATTGTCTTCTATCATTTTGCTAAATGTTATTGATTTTTTATTTATGTTGTTTTGCGAAATAAACAACGATTTTGATGTAAAAAACACAATTAAACATATATCATAAGATTAATTGTGAAGGCTTAATTAAAATATTATATTTTGTTCGACGAGTTATATCAATTCACCAGTAAATTGCTTTGTGTTGAATGATTGCCTCCACACAATAATCCATGACTAATTTGCAATCAATTGTTATAAAAATATTGACCCATTTTACTATATATAGGGACATTTTTACGATAGCAATATAGTACGAAACATTATTGGTTAAATAATTTGTATTATTTTTCCTTACGATTAATATATAACTTTTATTAATAAAATTATGTAATTTCATAAAGTGTGTTAAAATATACTAGTGGCATTACACAATTGATATTTGTTCTAAAATCGATATCATAGTATTATTAATTAATTTTAGTATTAATAATATAACTGCGTTATATTTTTTTCCATGCAAAAATGTTATATATCGTCGATTAAAAATAGATTAGTGAGAAATATTTAATTTCGACATTTATATCCTCTGTAATTTTACATTTTTTAAAATAATAAAAAATATTAATAAAATATTGATGAAATATTACTGTTAAAAATATGTCAAATAATAAAATACTAATATGTCAAATATTATGTAACAGTTCTCTCGTTCGTTTTCAGATAAAAAGATAGAATGTCCATTTTATGATGCTGAATACAATCGAATTAATTAACCTGCCCATCCGAGTATGATCTTCTCTTCTCTTCGACGAGCACCTGCTCGTCATATGTTACTACGAAGGACAAGAATCGATTAAACTCTAAATTGAGAGAGCTGCATTGGATCAACTTAGTCATACTAGGTACGTCATGAAACATGACACATTCGTGCGCCGGTCAATCCAGTTTGACACTTCACTGGACAGTTATCTGTCATTCACATTTTTCTTTTTTTTTTGGCAACTGTCGGTTGCTTGAGAGTTAATTGATTGAGTTCCATTTGTCCATTTCTGGAACAAACTCAGTATGTCGCGATTGATTAATCTCGCTACTGAGGATTGAAATCTTGCATAACAAACATATGTTTCTTGCTCTATTAATTTGTGAAGTTAATTTTCTTTCTTGCAAATATTATAACCTTGCAAAAATATAATTTTGTATCTTTTAGAAGGCTTTCAAAACTATATATATAAAAACTATATATTTAAATTGAGTAAGAAAGGCGCTAACTACGATCAACGTAAGATGGAATAAAATAATTCTATATTTATTTTAAATATATTTATTTCAGACATATACACACGTATCATTGTGCGCCAATTACTTTTGGATTTGCAACACAATCAAACTGAAGTAATAATAATATTATAATAATCTCACAAATAAAATTTAATCGTCGATTTAAAGAACTACATGTTATATTGTGAAAAGTATTACTTTTAGTCGGAAATATTATTTTTCACTTTCATTGTATAGAAGTCCGAAAGTAATCGGCGTGCAATTGTATATATCCGAAGTAAATGTAATAAAATAAATTTCATATAGAATTATTCCAACATCTAACTTTGATCATGGTTGGCGTTTCTTCTTTTTTACAATTAATTAATTTATTTATATGCCGTTTTTGTTTCTAACTTATTACAGTCTATTTCTTAATATATTAATCAAATTTACAGTAGATATACAGTAAAAAAAATACGCCGAATTTAACATAACTACATGTCCCAAACAGTCCACTCAAATTTTTGGGTTAATTTAACACAAGATGAATATGTTAGAAGGTTACACAAATATTATGTAAGAGAATAAATACAAAAAATATAATATCGATACAGTTAGTAAACAAACCGTAGGAAGCATTTTTTTTCCGGAAAATGAACATTTGTGATATGTTAAATTAACACGTATTTTATTCATTTATCTTAGAATTTACGTTTTAAAACACTTTTTGTTATGATACTTGTTCATTTACTCATAAATTGTGTCATTTTGACACTAAGAAACGTTGAATATCAATTTCACACAAAATTTTTAAACAACATAATTACATTATGTTAAAATAACACACTCGATATATTAAAAAATTCAACACAAACTGTTAACACAGACAGTGAATGGACCGTTTTCAACATAAATACGCAAATTTTTTTACTGTGTATTAGTTAAAAATAATATTGATATTTAATTACAACGCGCTGATTTTATTTAACGCGTAACAAAATGATTTTGCTGAAACATCAGAAAATTTAGCTAGATACAGATCTGAACATAATTTTATTGGCTCACCAAAATAATTATGCAGGAAGCTCAAATATGATAAACAATGATGTAAAAATTTGACACTCTAGCAAGCACCTTAAGCTTACATCATTATTTTGATAATCTAACAAAATTATTTTCAGATCTGCATCTACCTACATTTTTTAATGCATCAGTAAAACCGCAGTTTTTTTCCACATATAACTGAATTTTAAAGGAATTTATTGAATACTCCATTAGTGGTGAGTCGAATTAGATCTTACATAAAATATTACGTGCGTATTATTAAAAAAATATTATTTTATTCATCTTTACTTATTATCCTGAATAGTTCTGCTTTATTTTTTCGATCTGTGACCTACTAATCCAAACGCGAATATTGATGTAATAGGATGAACAAAGAGTTCATCGGTTTTCTTTTACGAATCTCTTTAATTTCCGTTATTTCTGTGATGCCGCAGTGACAAACGATGCGGCAATGGTAAAAAGTACCGTGAATAAAATGAGTTTTCGGAAAATATAGGTCTGAATATGCATTACAAATACAGGAAATAGATATTTTGTTTTAAATACGTTTATCAAAATAAAACGTAAAGGATTAAATCCTCATTAAATATTAGAACGTATGAAAAAATATACATGTATATACACGAACAAATAATCATAATAATAATGAAAGTTAAATATATATATATATATATATTTATTTAATTTTAAAATATTAAGTTTAAAACTAATAATAATTTGATTATATGAAACTTACCTCTTCGAATATAAGCTTTTGCATGTTTTTTACTTTCTTCTAACTCTAGCATGCAAAACAAAAATTAGATACGTTCTTACCTCTTTAACTTTTTCACGGCGCTGATTGGTCACGTCATCCAAAGGTGGATTAGGCGGTCTAATAACGTAAATGCCAGGAATAGATACGGCTGGCATTTTGATCACCAAAGGCTCGAATTGTTTATGTCTGATATCTAAACGTTGATCTTTATCATTATCGTTATCATTATATTTATCTTTATCTTCGATTTCAGGCTCATCCTGCCCTGGAACCATATTATCTTGTATCCAGACTGGATTTGACTGTTCGTTGCGTTCTTCCGGCGCGACACCTCGATCGACGACATTTGCGAGATCGCGTCGGGTTATAAATGTTCCAGTTAGAAGAAGGATCAGGATCACGGACAGCAGTCCGCTGATCGCTAATCTTTGCATGAGCCTCATGTCGTCTAGACACTTGCCGCAGCTCGACCAGCCGCCTGGAGTCTCGGACTGGATTGCGCTCGTATTGACAGAGCTATGAAGAGAATGTGAAAGATTCATTTTGTCAAATGTATTACTAATAATTAATCTTTATGACAGCGTTTACTAATGTAACGGCAATCAACAATTACACGATAAAAGGTACAACGTACAAGCTTTATACATTCGCACACTGTTAGAAATGTTCTTAAATTTCATTAACATTTAATATATATGAATATATAATACAATTTAATTATAATTTTTTAATTTGAATGTTCAATATTCAATACTTTTTTTAGATTGAAATTTTTTTTATTTCAAAAAAATTTTTAATTTAATTATTTGAAAAATGTAATTAATTTCTAAATTGACTATTCTTTCATGTTCAAATTTTATCGCGTCATTGTGCAATGTAACGTCAATATCGATCACGAAGATCAGTTTGAAGAAAATGTTGATGCCGTACATCAGAAATTACAAGTAATGAATCACAGCCGCAGCATCTCGTGATACTTACTTGCAAACCACCTGTTAAACGTAATTCGAGCACGGCGGCGAATAAGTATGCAACTTTTGTTCCAAGTCGTTACAATCGGTAGGCTTTTTTAGTATGTTTCTTGGAAATAACTAATCCGACGAAATTAAGCCGATTAAGTTTCACGATTATCAGCAACTGCGAAGAAAAAGCATAGGCTATGTTACGCTAATCGAAACCTCGGACAAAAGTAAGCAGAATTATTTTTCAAATGACCGAGCATCTGCAGTTGTTTGAAATCGCGCGAAATTATATATGTTGTCGGTAAGTTCGTTGACTCGAATCGCAAGGCTGATCCACTCAAGCGAAGGTAATTTTTCGGGGAGAATGATTACATCAAAGCATCGCGTAAAAATATTAAAAGCGATACGTAGTGCTGCGAGGGATGGCGAGCAGTATCGCCGATCGAGAAAGGAAGGCGACTGGAGGTACGAAGAGGTGAGAATCAAAGAAGGTGAGATAGTTTGAAGATTCCGAAGTCTCTGCCGAAATGTGATCACTGCATTTTTTATCGAGCCCGAGGGATCGCGAACGGTTTCTTCGGTCCTCCCTGCATCGAGGGCCTGCGTGCATTTTATCGCCCGGTCGCTGCAGGCGTTACACCTGCAGATCTCGATTTTCTTTCCTTTTTGCTACGCAACGTGCCTTTCAGCGCGTTGTTCGCCTAAAATCTTCCGACTCTGCCCGCTCGTTCGTTATCTATTTTCCGGTCAAAAACAATTTAAAAATTGAGAGTTTTAAGAATTTCTTAATTCCAAGAATAATTCTTGATCATATAATAATCGATAAATATAAATGAGAATCGATGAATATAAATTCACACACGCACGCACGCACACACACGCACGATTCTTCTCTATACTTAAAGAGAACTTTTTGCGATTATTTCTAAAAGACAAAGAATGTCTTTTTGATAATAAATATATGTTATTTTTATGATATTTAGATACTTATATTAAAATATATTTGTTAAATGCATTAAAATGTTATTGTTTGAAATTATATTATTGTCTAATAATAATGTAATTGTAAAAGAGATTGTTTATTTTATTGCTTCTCAGAAATATATTTTCCTAGCAGAAAGAATGGCTATTTTATATTCTGTAGAAGTAAATTACTAACGGTATTTACATGATTGTCATGTGACATACTAATAAGGCTAGACGATTGTTCGTCGAATGTAACGTACTGTTAAAATCGAACGATACGATTGATCTCGCATCACTTTATTACTAAAACAGCAAATTAGGTAAAACGAATTCTATAAAATATCACGTTCCAAATTATTCACAAGGCCGTGAATTTGTAGCCCGATAACTGTCGATACTGCAAAATATTGAGGCAGAAAGTTTGAGATATCGAAGTTCAGGTACAGCAGAGGTAGCGTTCCAACGTTGATTCAACTCGATCGTAAGCGATGGTTGAGATAGAAAAAGGGAGTGAGACGGAAAGAGAAGAAACAGCACAAAAAAAGATGCAAAGGACAAAAGAAAGAAAGAAAAAGCCGAAGGAAAAGGGAGGGAAAAAGAGAAAGAGAGAGAGAGAGAGAGAGAGAGAGAGAGAGAGAGAGAGAGAGAGAGAGAGAGAGAGAGA
>NW_017280289.1:1745781-1769357 GCF_001594065.2 Cyphomyrmex costatus
AGAGAGAGAGAGAGAGAGAGAGAGAGAGAGAGAGAGAGAGAGAGAGATAGAGCGAGTGATCGCGAGAGAAGAAAAGAGGAACGGAGGGAGAAGATAAATTGTCGAAGCTGCACTCGGTGGCCAATAAATTGTGTGGCATAGCCCCGAGGTTACCAAGATTGCTACGTGTCACACTCTTGCGAAAAATTGGACCGACGGAAGTATCTTAAAGCCAGGCAAATACGCGTTGCGAATGGACACGTACGCGGACACATCAGACCACCCAATTCTAAAACTATAGCAAAAATAATGAGTATTGAATGCATTTCTCGAGTCGTCGGTAAATACAACGCGAATCTATTTCTTTCTGTCTTAATACACATTTAAACAAACATAAGGTAGTTGCTTTTTTATTGATTACATATTTAATAATTACATAATTTTTAAATTTAATAATGGCATACTTAAAATTTGATGATAAGAAAATTAAGATATCTCCTATTTTTGTCATTGTATATATATTTTTAAAAATATATATTTTAAATATTTGTTCAAGTCCTTTAACATTTTGCTGTATCATTTAGTATATTTGGATGACGCATAAAATTCGCAAGAGTCCTACTACGCATTTGTAGATGACGATTTTATTTATCTTATTGAGAATGATTAAGTATTTGAGAGATACTAAAGAAACAATATAAATTAAAATACAAAATAAACAATAAAATGTAATACTAAATTAAAATAATTAAGTAAGCAAAAGAAAACAAATAGATTTACAGTCAAAGTGTTAATTGTTCGTTATGACTTTGTGTTTATATTACGTATTCTGCGCTTGCATGAATGATATGTAATTGTCTTTTTAGACAGAAGCTTTTTCACTAAGATGCAGAATTGCTCTTTCGATTTTATTATTCCCAAAGGATAAACGGTTGCCGATTGTAAAGGTTATATCTCTTGGTACATCGAGTTCAGCAGACACGAGATACGCCATGAGAATCGAGCGCTACTAAGAAAAAAGATGAAGAAGAAAAAAAAAACAAGCAGGAAAGTGAAATAAGAGACGCGAGAGTAAGAGCGAAACGTCGAAAGGTTAGCGGGTGGTTCAACCAATCTTCCACTTGGAGGTTTTACGAAGGGGGTAACAAATAGGGGTGGCAGAGAGGAAGGACGATAGGGCCAGGAAGGCGGCGGGTGCACTCCAGGAGTTTACGAGAGGACTGGTGCATGAACACGTCAAGGTGGAGCCTGGGGCACACCGGTGGTTACAGTCCCGAATGTCCAGCACGTGTGTGAATTCATATGCACACGTGTGCGGGTGATATACGTACATACGGAGAGGCGGCAGGGACCTTAGAACCCCCTGCCCAAGTCGAGTGTCGGGGCACACTGGTATACCTCGCTCTGAATACCCAGCATTAAAGCCAACTATAACGCTCTTTGGATCTCGATTATCGGCGATTTCACCTTTGAGGGATAAGATATACGACTCCGGTAGGGAATGCCGTTAAAGATCGTGCGATACTTCAATATTTTTACAACGTAAATTAATATATTTGACAGGTGTATTATCCATGCTGTAGACATCTTTAGATTCGATCACTTATCATTGCTAAATAATCAGTTATAAGACTATATTATTATACAAAGTCAAATTATGATTTTTTTATCGAAATTATTTAATATTTGTAGAAAAGTTTAATAAAGGGAAGGGGAAGGGGGAAAGTATGCTAGAGATATACACACACAGATCTAATTTGCTTTTTAATTTATGACTTCTCGAATGTTCGTTTTAAGAAATTAATACAATTAATTTGCGCTGTAATTGTAGTAAATAAGTCATGGACAGTTTTTTTTTTAACTAATAAGAAACTGAAAAGAACTGAATTGTTATTAATCTATTTCGAGCACTGCAATCTCCAGTTGCAAAAAAAATTGTAGGTTTTTATGTTACTTTTGCTATAATTCCTTCTTGCGAGCGCACTGCTTGCGTGACGTATCCTAGCATTTGTTCCCGGCGTACTTCGTAATTTACTCAGTGCGTTTGCATGTTTTATGGACGTTATATAAAACGTCGGAAATATACGGCGTCTCAAATATTTAAAGTTCGCTGGGGAATACGAGGCGAGACCTTCTCGCTCTCCTATCCTGGCTACGTTTGAAATTTCCACAGTCAATCTCTCTTTGCGCCTTCCTCGCCGCTTCGTATTCCATCCCGCTTCGTCCCTCCTCAGAAACCCGTCACGGCGTGCAAGTCTGCAGAAGCTCCGATGGAAGTTTGCTTTCGTAAGCGAACGTACCGCTCTCTAACTAGCGCAAACGGAAACAGCTGAGAGAGAGAGAGAGTGAGAGGGGGGAGGGGGGAGGGGGACAAGGGCGAGAACGAAAGGGAGAGAAAGGGGGGGAAGAAGAGAGAGGAAGAGAGTCCAGTGATTCTTGAGCAGGATCGGTAGTGCATACTAGTAAATCGTACCTAAACTCCGAGGTTTGATTCCACCTCACTCCCCTGATGCAGCCTGAGACTTTGGCCCGGAGGTATGTCTACTTAGTTTGCCAACTCATTACCCAATTATCGTTATAAGATCAGAAACCAGTCCGACTTCGTAGCAAAGGCGAATCGGAGCGGAAATCTAAAGCAATGCTAATTGCGCCCTTCTGAGAGACCTCGTTAGATATGCGGCAAAAGTGGATATTTAAAAATAAAGTTTCGGGGCAAAAGCTTCTCCTCGCAACTTATTTCACGTTCGGATAATTGCATGAATTGCATCGTCCTCGTGCGAGAATTGAAGAGCGAACAAGATAGGATTGTAAACAATTTCTCACTTTTTTATTTCTCTCACGTTCATCCGAATGTGCGAATGAGCTTTTGATCACTGGTGAAATTAAGTTTTTACGACGTCAACTAATGATTAAACATCAGATGTGGAATTGCAATTAACGATCCTCGTCACCAGACATTCTGCTCTGGCGTTACATATTTATATTGTACCTGTCAGTAAATAGGTATGCGCGCGAGTGTAGATTTGTGCGCACACGGGGCAAGCAGGATGACCGAATACAATGCGGGCAACGTGTTAATCCCAGGATACCGTGTGTTTATCGTAGTTCATCCAAGCGCCTCGAGGCTGTAGTTGAGTTCCTACAGTTTCTTCCTACTTCCGAGGTATCAAGGGCCAGCTTTGTCAGTGGTGGTACCGAAGTCACCAACATTCGTAGCCACTAACTTACGTCGCACGATTAAGTCAAGGACTTCCCACTTCGTGCATCGAGAGCGCCGCGAGACATATATATCATATATATATATATATATATATACCATATATATATATCTGCCGTTTCAAGCTACGGGAATTTATGTATATTACAGCAAAGTCCGCATTATTTTACTCATTTAAAAATAAATTCGACATATTTGGAATATCATGTTGCCAATAGTATGCACATACTTTATAACAATAACATTATATTGATATCTCATTATTGGCACTCTAGCGATTTCGTTAAATGCCATTGTTCTGATTGGCGTTAATATCGTTAGTGACAGTTTATGTGGTTATTACATTGCACAATATTAAACTGGTATCGAAATTACGCAAACAACCGTGCACGCGTCGCTAATTAGCTTATAATTTCTACCGCGTACGAATATCGAATTTTTAACAAAATAATCACACATGATAACGGCGTGAATCGAATATTATCGGTAATCAAGCTTCGATTAATTATTACCGCACTCCACCGAGATTTCAATACAAAGATAACAAAATACCGACATTGTATTTTCATATTATGTCAAATGATATTTGTAAAGTGTACCCCTCGGTATTTAAGTAGTACGTAAAAATATTAAGATTGCGTTACATACACAGCTGGAAAGTTTTTATCGAATTTAACACTTCTCACTTGCCTTAAATAAGCCAGTCAAATTTTCGATAATTTCACAATAATAGAAAGTAATACAAATTATGTAAAATATAAAAGGTAAAAAAGCGCTAAGAGTGCGTGCTTCTGGTAAAGAACCATTTGGGCCAGTTTCACCAACACCAATTACTTAATCAGCTATGGAACTGATTAATCATATTTGCTGTTTAGTAGAATATTTAAGACGGTCTTAAAATAAGAATTGACTAAGAACCATCCTAGTAGACACCTGTCTAATTTCACCACGGTGTAAACTAGAATTATTATTATTTACTTAATTTTAATAACACGTATTATTTGTATAACAGATTTGATATTAAATTTTATCATCTTTAAAAACCTAAGAGATACTATCCTTATTATTTACTTAACTCTTCCAAATTAAAAAGTAAAACACAAATGGTATCATTTTTAAAAACCCATGTAGTACTATCTTATTAAATTTTACTATTAAAAAGTAAAACCCATGTGGTAATATCTTTTCTTCAATGAAATCTAAGTATATGTCTTTGTACTCTTATTAAAAAATCTTCCTATTCCGATCAAAGTTTTTTTTATATAAAAACACTTGGCGCTGCTATCTGTTATATTAAATACTCGAATATATTAAAATTCAACATAATATTTTAACAAAAATTTAACTGTGTTCGTACATGTATCTATATTACATTCTACAATAAATTATTATTACATGAGAATTAGATACATTAATATCCAGGGTATCTAATTAAGGAGGTGAGAAAAAGTAACAGAATAAAACTTGCAAAAAGAACTTTCTGATATACTAATGATCATAGAGCTTGGCAATTTCATCACGATGTAATACAAAGATACGATAGATGATTAACAAGGTGTCTGGTCGACCCGGGGTCATTGGTTCGTAAAGTTAGTTGATACAATGTGACGTGCGACGCAAACTGTCTTGGTTGGCTTCTGTGTCTTATATACGGTTTCTGTTGGATGCGAATTCATCTTGAGTCTAACAGAACGCAGCCGCTTTCTCGCCGGTTCTATTAAACGGTAATCTTCTCGTTGGCCGAGGTGCTTAAAGTCATGAAGTCTCCAAATTCGCACAAATATTATAGCTTTAATTAACACATCGTAAATTACATTTAATTTAATGAAGCTGAAAAACAGAGACTAGTAAACAGCACTATGTGCAGTTTAATTCAATTTTATTAACGTTGAGTATACAAACTTATGTTTGATTTGGTTGGAAAACATGTTAATATGTAAATATACAGTAAACATTTGAATGAAATAATTTTATTTCAAAATTTAATTCCTGTAGGAATGTGGCAACACACAGCGGCATAAATATTCATTTTTTTTTTTTTTTTCGATTACTATATGACATAAAGCATTACATCTTGTTTCACAGTGCTGTGCATTCGAAATCACTGGAGCATCACACAACGTTATACATTACAAGTAAAACAAACCGTTCGATATACATTATTCAATTAGGATGCGATGGGGGAGTCGTGCGAATGACATTGGGGGAAAGCAGTGGAACAAGTCGAGAATCAAATTTAATTTCACATCTGCAGCAGAAGAGAAAAAACTCAGTCTCTGAGATACGTATATGATGAAATTGCCCGACTAAAAAGACCATTATGTCAAGGGACAGTCGTTATTTCAGTTAAATTTCAATTATTGTAACTGTGAGTAGCAATTGAAACAGTTACTTTGTCAAATCAAAAGCCATCAATTGTTACATATTAAAATATGAGGCATACACCGGATAAAGATTATTATATCTTTTTCCTTAAAAAAAAAAATGTTTTCAAATAGTTGTTGCATAATTAGAATTTATTTCTTTATAATTATAAGTATTCAATATTACTTTATAATGTTTTAATTATTCTTATTAAATTTATTAAACGCGATACCTAATTATTAAGTCATTGTTGAGCTCAGGAGAAAGCTCATGAAGGACGAAAAACGATCGGTGGCGGATATCGTGAATGCACGCGACGAATTTAAATTTGGCATAGGTCGTTCGCCCTGCCTTCATTCTTCATGTTATATGGTTGTAAAAGACTGTCTAACCTGTTAACCCGAGACTGCCAACATCAGAGACATGAAGGCCTTACTCAACTTTTACGTTTCATACAATAAAAGAAGATTTGACACGTCAGTTTAAACGTGTTATTCTCTACTTTGTTATTGTTTACTAAATTTACGTTTCAAATTATTTTCAGATTTATAAATTAAAAAATATCATTAATTTAATTAAATTGAAAATTATTTCTTGGTTATAAGATTATGCAAGTTTTATTAAAGAGTTTGTTAAAAGAAAATGTTTTTTACTATAATATTTATTAGAGAAGTATACTTTATTAGAAATAATATTAAAAATTATTAAAATTACTGTAGTCGTTGATGTATTAATTAGAAATATCTAAATTATTATATTATTATTATTATTTTACACATATATTTTATATCTATACATAACATTAAAAATAAAAATGGAAAAGACAATTATCTGCACTACAATTAAAATAGAGATTAAAACTAATATGTTTAAATATTAGTAGTTTTTAAAAATATAGTCGTTTGCATGAATAAAAAAGTAAATAAAACAAAAAAATTTCAATTACAATAGCGTTATATCAATTTTAAAGATTGATGAATACAGTGAAATTTTAATAAAGAAAAAATCACTTTTAGTTTTTATCAATTATAATTTGTATTGAATCAATTAAGAAACGAATGTCTGGTTGGCAACTGCAATTAGAGCATCACTAAGAATGAAGCTTTGCATCTCTGGATAATGGAAATTGAAAAATGCAATTCTTGAGTAACAATAAAGTTAAGATGCGTAAGTTTTTAAATTCACTTAATTCAGTAGATCACAAACTAACTTAATTTATTAAAGTAATAACTGGATATTAATTTACGAGAGCTATCAATTTTAATATTCTTATATTTACAAGAATTTTACAAATTTATATAATTTCACTAATTTCTTATATTTACAAGAAATTTTATAAATTTATGTAATTTATTGAATGGGGCAAATCATTTAAATAATTACTTAAAGTAAGATTAGTCTCAGACTTAATTTTCCATTAACAATAAAAAACTAAATAGTATTGTAAATAATATCAACTTGTGGCCGAATCTTTTCTGTTTAAAATTTTTTAATTTGTAAAAACTGTTTAATTAAAATATAGAACCGAATTGTAGATTTACATTTTGAACAAAGTCTCGGTTATGCAGGCCACTATCGTGTTATTATTAAAATAATCCCGATGATATTTACTCATCGAGTACAAGACCCGCATCATGAAATACAGGAGTTTTCTCCAACCACTATTTCCGCTAACATTTTTATGTACCTGCTGACTTTCGAGAGTAACTATGATCACCATGTGTTCAAAATATTACCTACTAATAAAATAGATTACACGCACATTTATAACAATCTTCCTATTCGATATGTGGTAATATACTATGATATAATGTAAAGATCATCAAATGCTTTTTAATATCGCCTAGCAACATGAAAATCTCAATCAGCTGTTAAACTCTTTATTATAAATATATAGAACTAATGACCTCTATGTATAATATATATAAGTATATAAATAAATTTATTTAATCGCAGACTTTTCTGTTGGAAAAAATTAAATCTTTACACGCTTACTTTTTGTCGTATTTATACTCGATAAAGAAAATCAGTACATCGAAATGCTTTTAGTATTTTATTTTTGCAAGACAAGGAACACAGCTATTCCTATACAAAAATGGGGTGTCATTTTTCATTGACATTCTCCGAAACAAGAATAGAAAGATAGAGAATGCATTTCAGTATTGTCAAATGTCAAAGTATGATAAGTGTAATAGACACGTTGACGTTCTTCCATACCAGTGTTCCATAACGTTACAAGCTTCGAGACGAGTCATAAATTTGTGCTCGCATGTCTCATCATCCTGATCTTTCACTTATTTCTTTTTTTATTCTATTTATAATTACTGCATACGGTTTATTGGAAGATTTTTAAATAAAGAATTATTTTCTTCATGTTTTAAAATGTAATACATATGATACACGTGATGAAGAAGCTTGTAACAGTTTTACATAGTTATTAGAAATCAAGATACAGTTTATTGATACGTATAATTGAACAATAACAGAGCTGTGTACATTATTAGTTTTAAAATATTTCTATAACAAATCAAAATAATAAAGTAATATTTTAAATTACTTAATTATTGTAACTGTATCTTTTTAAAATTCTTATAAAAGATATGATTTACTGAAATCATTTCGTAGAAATAGAAAGCGTTATCAAGAATTCACAAGAGTTGTAGCGGGAGAGGTCGATTATATGAAAGTACAATGAAAAGCTACAATGACTAATTAGACAAGTTCGAAGTCCCAGGTCGACCAGGATCTTAAGGAACTCATCGAGTGACAGAGAAGCATCTCAAGAAGCTTTATATTGGATAAGAGAAGTTTCAAGATGAGAATACAGGATATTTTCGTATAAAAATAATTATTAAATGAGATATAATAAGAAAATTATAATTATACTGTGTAATAAAAACTAATTTATTCTTTCTTTTAATAAAACCTCAACTGAAATAAAATTTTCGATTTCTTTATAAAAATTTATGTTTGCAAAACAGAGAATTAAATATTAAAAATTCAAAATGATTGTATACGATTAAAACTTTGTGTCTCTACAATATATGTATTTGCATTTTCTGATAAAAGTTGATCATACAAATATGATTGATGATTTTTCAAAATTTGTTAAGCAATAGAAAAGAAGTTAAATTACATAATAAAAAATTTAATAAAAATAATTTTTGAGTCTAAAGTACTAAAAATATTATAATTCACTTAAAAAACAATTTAACTTTAAAGAGTAATGTATTGTAATAAGGGTTAAAAGAATTACAATTTAGGAAAATCAAATATTTATAGAAACACATTTCTATATTATAATATTAAAAGTATATACATGCATATTACAACTATCTTTCTTCAAATTATGCTAAATTGTGATTTGTGAACGTTTATTAACCATTTTATAACGTATAAACGCGCATTTGTGTTTATTGAAAAATATGCTTATTGTAACTATGTTGATTATATCTATAGGATAATTTAAGACATTCCGTAAAACTAATTTTAGTAATAAATTTCGTTCAAGTATCTTAAATTTCGCGAATTTCGTTTCCTTCTTATTACGTTCGCTGCATTTTACTTACTCGCATGTTTAATCGCTTCATAATTAAACAGATTCCGGAGAATGAGTATACTCGCTTTAAAGACATTCCAGAAATTGCAAAGAAAGGAATTTTGCAAGTTTTAAATAAGCTATGCTCTCCAACTTTTATTCATCCTTTGCCCATTCATACAATATTTAATAAGTCTGATTTAATTCACGAATCAGAAGCAATTTTAAAGAGGTTCCTGTTAGCGTCCTGTCGACGACGTTCGCATTAAAGCATTCCATTGGAATTTCAAAGGTACAAGGCACAAGAATCTCACGGTATCTCCAAGGGCTTCGTGGTCACGCTTCAAGTGATGCTTTCGATTCGCGTTTCCGAAACGATAAAGATTCGCCGGAGATTACAAAAATTCCAGAGCGTGTAAGGGTACAAACGATCGGCGGCACATCGAATCCAGGAGCGATGGCATCTTTCGCATCCCGCTCGACGTATCCGAATGGCTCGAAGGGACACCGAAGAAACCGCGAAGCGTTCGTTGTACCCACAAGCTCAACGGACACTCGACTTGCATCAGACGTGCTCTATGACCATGTCGACCCCGGTACCCTCGTAATCGCTATCGAAGCGATTTATCTTGATCCGCGTGCGAAATAAAAGGAGGGCGAGTGTGAAGATGAGGAGAGTGAAGGGAAAGAATTTGCGGAACGGTTCGTGCGATCGTTGAACCGTCGCGACGCGACGCAGCGTTCCGACTATGATCGATTCAACTCAAATTGGACATAATAATCATAACTTGCTTATTTCTTGAATTAAATCGGCTTTTTGTTTATAAAAAAAAAATACGATAGATATATAGTTTTGTCTCTTTATGAGAGAGAGAGAGGAGAATTAAAAAAATTAGCATAAATAAATTATTTTATATCCTTTAATAATAATTTCAACGATAATATCTCAATTATATTTCATCATTTATCAATGATGTTCTGTAATTATTAAAAGCGTTTTAGAATTGATGAGAACTGATTGTTAATAATGAGATTGTTAATAATAAGACTATTCTTCGCTTTTTATACTTTGATATGCAATCCTAGACTATGAATGCAAATAGACGATAAATGTGAATAAATATGAAAAAATGTATCTATATAAGTTATTGTTAGAGAAAGAATCAAAATGTACAGTCTCTTTGTGTTAAAAAGCCGCAATCGCATCTTTCGTGCGCTTCACAAATTGGAATAAAGGAGTTCCTTTAGAGAGAAATATGGGACGACGCTTGTTTTTGATCGTGACGTGGAAGAGAAAGTAGGTCACAAATGATATGATGACATCCGGTTTCATGAAGTCGACTGTAGTATTTTCATACTAACGTTTTCAAAGATTTATGAAGAGAATTTATTTCACGCGAAACGTCATTTTGTCTCGATAGGTTGTATATAGGAGTTGCTTTTAATTTTGAAAACTCCATTAGAGAGAAGAAAACAAATATTTATAATTATAAATATTAAATAATCCGATTATATTACTTAGAATTGATGTTTATATTGTAAATATTAAATTTACGATTTATATAAAAAAATGTGCAAATATAATATATCTGTTAGTAAATAAGAAACTAAATAATTCCAATATTTTTCATCCCTCTAAATATTGTTTTATTTTATAAACGTTAATCAAATAATGTAAAAAAAAACGATTTTTCTATATGTGTAATTTTTATTATTCTGAACATGAAATAAATAAAGTAAAATATCTGATTATATGTTATATGTATGATATCTGTGTTATGTCTTATACAATATATATATCTTATATGTTAATTAAAAATTCATTTAAAAGTCATTCCTGAATATGTAATAAATTAGTAATTCTACTCATAAAAAAAATCTGAGAGCGAATATTATCGATCTCTCTTATAAATCTAATATTAATATTTAAATAAGTTAAAATAAGAGCAACATGGTCTTTAATTAAAAAATTTAATTAGCGAGAAAATAGAACTAATAAATAGTTAATCTCATTTAGAATTTACATTTTTGCATATCTCGTAAAGATTGTGTAACGATAAGACGTCTGTGTAAAGCTTAATGATCCAATCTGAAATGCGAATTGACGCTAATTATTTAACATACTTTAATGCTTTTACAATATACAGATGTAAAGATTAATTTTGTTTGTAACAATTACATTAAATATCAGCCCAAATAGATATCAAAGATGTCGATTATATTTAACAAAATAAAAATTTAAGCGCGGTTATGCCATCAAAACTTTAAGACAATGGTATATTACTGTTTTATAAATATATTGTAATATTTCATAGATGATTTTTCTTTCTTTAAGAAAAAATATTCTCTTTATTTATTTACTTTGACATTTTAAAGAAATACATATAATAATTATTTATATTACTGGATACTTTAGAATAAGTTCAACATCTTGTTTAGTTCATGCTTAGGTATTCAATGTAAAATAGACATCAACTACTAAGAGGAAGTTATGTGCGGTTAATTGATATAAGCAAGTAACTATTAATTAGAGACATTATTGGAATTACGATTAGCTTTCAATACAAGAAATACGGCTAAGGTGATACTTGCCCATATTCCAACATCCAAATTATCTACAGACCGTATAGTATTATGTATCCGACGTTTTACGAGCAAACTTGCGACCCCGAGTTTCCAGCAACATGCTGCTTCCATCACATAGTTGTGGTCATGATACCCGAATCGAATGTGGCTTGTATGTGGCACATGTATGCGATGTGCACGTTGCATACTTTGAAACTAGAATTCGTGAAACGTTTTTGGACTTGCTCTGTAACTGTAAAATTTTTTTCGACGCAAATATTTTTAGTCTATTTCGCGCGATGCGTTACATTTTTTATTCAAAAAGAAACAAACATGTTCGATTACTTTTAAATAAAAGATTTGTGTTTAAAAGATTGTGATACTAGAGAGAGAACTTATTTTTGGTTTATCAGAAATTCATTATCAAAATGTTAATTTCTTAATATTAATATTAAAGGAAGTAAAAAATTAGAACTGAGAATACGAATTAAATAGAATGAAAATCAGAAAGTATGTGTAATGCATAAGAGAATTAATTTAATTGATTTTATATATGTATATATGTTTTTTATAATATTATTAATAGTATTCTCAATTTTATGTATGTGTATGTATATTATATCATTTATTTACTTTTTTATTACGTAGAAAGATATCATGAAATTTTTTTAAAATTCAGTGCGGCATGTATATATTTCAATGAATATCACCAAAGAATCTTGCATATCGCGCGCCAGGGATAGCTTGCTGTTATTATTATGTCTCTCGTGTCGGCAATTCTCAAAACAAACTCCGAAGAATGTACAGTATTTTATCTAGTAGTACCTCGTATTCAAATGGCACGTGCATAACTGTGTTTATCCGTGCGTATATCCTCCTAGATATCTTTATTTAAGAGAAATCAATTCATATCATGCTTGTGTGTGGTTTCGATGCTGGAGGATACTTGGATATTTGCGTAAGAAACATAGTTATCGTGCTTTTAAGTGTCTACTACTAATTTTACGAGATAACGTGTGCCTATGAATTTTTAATTCCCAATGTGATATAAAAAATGACTCGTGGTCGACATTCTTACATTCCCCGATATTAGACTTCCTCATAATTAAATATCTGACCGTGGCATGTATCAGGTCTGCATTCTATAATTATATAATCGTCGCACCGTTTCTAGTAACGTTCCTTCCTTCCGCGTATACCGGTTTTTCAGACGATTATCGGCTAACTTACTCTGACAGCGATCTAATTGTAAGTTGGCCTCTGCGGTTCGGCGTGTCGAACGTACGTGAACGAGCCGTTCGTTATAAATACCTCAGCAAAACGGTGCCATTAATCAACCCCGTTCTTCGTCGCGCACGAGAATGCTAGACGTTCTGGTAGACCGCTTTGCTGGGCGCATTCGCTAATAAATGTTTCACGGTGACATGTACACCGGCGACGTTCTCTGCGGTTCAACGCCACTGCCATTCTACAGTAAGCAGAACGTCCGCTCAAGCTCATCCCGTTTACTCTTGCGTTTACCAATGTATAGCGACTGTCGACTTAGCAATCCATAACGTGAAAGGACAAAAGTCCACGCCTTAAGCTAATCATACCTGATGTGATAGGCCAATACATTATCAATTCGACTGGATATCTTGAACTTTCAATTCGAATAACCATTTATTAGAAAATATCTAAGAGTCTTAAAAATAAAAAAAATTTAATTTCTTCAATATTTTATTGTATGAGAAGTGCGCTGTCTTTACAGTAAGTTTTTCTCGTGAAAACAGATGATTTTAAAGCACGAAACCGTTCTTGGTTTTTATTATATTTTTTATTTAATATTTAATGCATTAATAAGTGCATCTGGTGTTACCATAGTTCCACAAATATTCATTAAAGGAAAATTCGTCGAACATCAGATTCCGCATTTTCGTCGTATTTCGAACCTCTATTTCATCCAAATAATACAAATGCGCGGACCTATTCTCTCGGCAGGATACATAATCTACAATTGTATTATACGACGTACGCGTTTTCCACCGTATAGCCATACGGATTAAATTAATTTAGTAGCGTGCGACGTTGGAAACTGCGAACGCATCGACCACGTTGCATGGGAGAGTCGCTGGAAGTTTTCGAGACTGCGTTTTCGTCGGCGTTGCCACAAATTCTCTCCTTCTCACTCTCACTTATGCCCTCAACCTTTCTTCATCCTTTCCTCCGTCTCTGTTCTTTATAACTATGCGACATGTTGTGTGCATCTCTTGCTACCGGACGACACGTGGATTAAATTAATTTTCCGGCGAGCGTCCTACCTACTTGTGCAAAAGCAGCGTTAATGCTGGCGTGGCAGGTGGATGAGCAAAATGATTTCTGTGTGGAAACTGTAACCAGAGCCGTGGTCTTAAACTTAAGAACTGAGATTAAAAAGTGAGTCATACCGTGTGCGCCAGTGAAGTCGTAAGTCAGATCATATTTATGAGTTACTTAAGTTTAAATTTCGTTTATTAAATTTTTTTTGATTATTAAAGGCGAGCATAAATATGAAATAAGTACTAAATAATTATATTTTGCTATTGTTTAATGATTCTTAAAATAAATAACTTGAACAAACTTGACATCTACTTATTTCATTGATCTGTATTCAATTTAATTTTAACGCTAATGCAAATTAGAACAACGTGTAAATGTAATTTATAATTTATAGTGTAATTTTATTAAATTACGGCACTTTAACGATTTTATTCATCAATTGTTCTTAATTTGTCAGTTAAAATAATCATATTCTGTACGCAATGTATGTACTTATATTTACTAATATTCATATAACATATAGATAATGTACTTATGTCATTCTATGCCTCTCTTATTTCTACAATATATCTTGTTCTTCTTTCAAGTTAAAGTGTATAATATGAATATTAACACAAAATCAAAAATATATCGTAAATTTAATATTTTCCAGAAAATGGATCTTATCATTTATCTTTTACTTAACAAAAAAAAAATTTATTTTTACGATTACAAATATTCACATCAATTAATTACTTTTATTGCTAAATTCCATGTAACGATAAAACAAAGATCAAGCTTTGGTGTTTGATTTGGCGCGTTAGTACGCTAATGTATTCCCTATTAGTGTTCCCGACCAAATTATTACCGGGCATCGATCATAGAAATTTGACACTTATATGCACCGAAATTTCGCTAACACCACCATGGTCCTGTACTCGAGAATGATCGATTGCCCTTTACCGTGATTGATCCAGAACTACCGTGTAACGTTCGACGCAGGATGAAGGGTCACACCCTTCTCTCGTAGCGTAAAGGAACTTTAGTAACATGCGATCGATTGCAGCAATTGGAAAATATCATGACTGACCAATCAGATAAGATCGGTAGAATTAATTAAGACCTTGTTGGTGTTTAAATACGATTAAATCTTCTTTTAGTAATTACATAAAATAGTAATTAAGACGAATAAATTGTAAATAACAGAAATAATAAAAATACAAGAAGAAAAGAGCTACGAGCCAAAGTTGAACATTATAATATAAAACCGTTAGTAGAATAAAATAAAATTATTATTTGGTTAAAATATAGAGATTTAAAAAACAAGATAATCAATAGGATCAAATGAATAAATATAAAAAAAAATAATAAAATATGAACCGACATAAGTTATTAGTGTGTACTTTTATATATAAAATTTATTCAAAATAAATAATAAGACATATTACGTTTCGACCTTCGGTTTAGATCCTCTTCAGTACCAAGAAAATTGGTTAAATATAACAGTTATACACATAATGGCAGCGCATACAAAATATAAATCATTTAAGTGTAAAATACAAAATACCGTAGTGATAATGTCCGAATTTAAGTCAAATTTTGTGATCAAATTGTTAAGTTTACTAAAATCAGTACAATCAGTAACAGTAATTATAATATATTCGAATGTAATTATCAGTTACATGATGTAATGAAAGAATGTATCAATCAAGCAATGTTTTGATGATAAAACTTAAAGAAAAATTTTAATAAATTTCTGATCGATCAAACAGTCAAAATTTATACCCATGCATATAATGCTGCCGAAAATTTTTCAGGCATTATATCTATCATTGACGATTACTGGAATCAACTAGTTGACATATCGTTGTTGGTCGATAAGATACAATATAATTTCACAGTACCAGCAGAAGTAAATATAGTTATAATCAACCACCGTGTTTTTTTCGAGGTTAGTAATAAACCAGAATTCTTCGGCGAAAGACCGAGTGGATAAAAGCGCCGTAAGGGAATCTGCGAGAGTTCTTCAAGATCGATGTACGATACCGAAGGGCTTACTTTTCGAGACTTTCGATATTGTGTGCATCGTTATATATTGATCATTATTCAATAAAATTTTTTTAAAATTCCATAAATCTATGCAACGTTTATAAGATCTTTTTGTTCTTAGCGTAATTCTTATAAAAGAATATTAAATAAATATTAAATGTGTAATAATATATAACGGTCTTTTAGTTATTATTTTTTATAATATAATTAAATTCTTTTCAATGCATATTCATTAAAAAAAAATTATAAAGTTATTAAGACTCTGACAATGTCTTCAATTAGTTCGGGTACACACGGAATTATTATAACTTGTTACGTATTTGTTGGACCATTGTAATTTGCTCTGGTTCACGCGCTGTTGACACACGAGACGGGAGCGAACGGTGTTGCTTAATAGGAAAGATCAAGGCACTGCGGTCTCCTTAATTTGAATCAACGTGGTGGTCACATTGCGGTAGGCATCCAGTTTGGCCACCAAACCTCAAGTAGTCAACCCCATCAAAGTGCACGCCAACACGCGTTCTCCTAAACCTGTATCAAACCTGTGTGTCTTAGTATATGCATATCGATGCATGTTACCTCGCCTTGTCGCCTTGAATATATCGCGTACATCTTCGTTCAAACTTTACCGACAGCTTCGCTCATGCGTTTACGCTGCTAATCAAGTTCTACGGTTGCTCGCTCTCTTGTTAGATTCATCTTTTGTCTCTCCTGTTACGACAAGAGCGTTTAAAGTACATACTTCAGCTAGAGAGAACGGTCACTTACGAAGTAAAATAACTGTACTACTAACCGCAGACTCTTGAGACTGAGAGGACTTAGGGTTGTTTTTAGCGGTATAAAATGTCCCTTACAACTTCTTAGCAGTTAAGACTAGCGGTCTCTGGTTACCGAAATATGCATTATGCATGAGAAGGACCTTCTTCGCTCTTCGGGTAGATTATGAACGTTGTCACGAATTATCGTATTCAACGCGGTCGTAAGAAAGTGACCCTCAATAATTTTACCGATTTACATATAATTGAATAGTAAATCCGTGTCATGGAAATATAACGCAGTAATGAATATAATATTTTATCTTTCGTTTATAATACGTTATTAAATGTATAAGTGTTAAGTTTAATCTAATAAATCTCCACTGCTCTCATTCAATATATCGTTATTTTATACTGAAACAATGGATAATTTGACACTGTATAGTGTCAAAATAATGATGTATTGAGTAGAAGCAGTGGCGACTTAATAATTAAATTTAGTACTATAGATTTGACAATGTATAATTTAATATTTAGAATATTGATACAAAAATCATAAAAATTGATAACTTTTTACAAAAAGATATTTCAGTAAACATCGATAATCGTTAGTAAGAACATTTTTATACAAATAAGTGTTTATTGGAATTTTGCTTGACAAAATTAGACAACTAACCACTCCGCCGTGTATGCTTTCAACCAAACCCCTCACGTTCATCCCTCCTCTAGGCAGTCCTTTTCTTGCTTATGACGAGCACGACTGCCTCGGATATTTCCATTTACCTTTTACTCTGGCAAACAAGAAGGGATCCTCGTGGCTGTTCAAACGAGATCTCCAATAGCTCGTGGAAATTGGGTAGACATTGGAAATGAATCGAAAGAGCAAATAACGCGGAGCAAGGGGTGGCGTGCTCTTCGGTGAAGTGGCGAACCGATGAGTGGCGTCGGGACTTGGTCGTAGCCTTTGTGTCAGCGATGGTAGATGGGGGTTTGAAACAGCGAGGAGTTGAAGCGCACTCTGACGTACGTACGGAACACGATTTTACGGCACTCACGAGGGATGCTCGGGACGCCCCCGATAATCCCATGAGCGCTCTTGATCTACTTGATCCATTCCTACTGTCTCTATCCTCTCTCTCTCTCTCTCTCTCTCTCTAGCGTCACGTGATGTTTAAATGATCCTAACGAATTATACACATTGAATTTCATTTGCGATAGTTTCAATATTTAGCAATACCCTTGAATTTGATGACGAGTCGATTAGCGAACGGAACTTGGAGCTTTCAAAGGTAAACTTCCGATCGATATGCATATTTAACGATCGCACCATGTTATATATTTAACGTGGCAGTAAAGCTCACAAGTTGTAGCGGCGCTTTTTAACATTGCTCACGCGGAAAGGTTACGGAAGTACTTGCTAACAAGTCCAAAGTTTCTACATGAAGAAGAAGGCGTATGCTCGAGCCGGAATATACGTCCAGAATTAATAATGCGCCGCTAAAGCTTTACCCATATAATACGTGGCTAAGTACGGCAGGTGCGCGACTCACTGCGTATATTTAGGTTAGTCGAGCTAGCTCCACTACCAGCATCATCGGTGCACTCGTCGTTGGTACCACTCATATGAAAATTACGCGTTAATACTTTAAATTACCTTATCAGTTATTTATACAAGAGATGCTGCGATAGTTGATTGTACAGCAATTTTTAATACGCTGGAAACAGCGCAATGTTTGTTATATTCAATAAAAGTATTTCTCTACTATTTGCATCAGTTTCGTTTTCTATTACATTTGTGGTGCTATCGCACGCTCTTTTTATCCATTTAACAGCAAAATTTCCCTTTTCCCTTTTATCCATTTAACAACAACCTTTTCCTTAGTAATCAGTTTTCAGTTACATAATGTCATAGAGACTTTGTATTTCTTTTTCTTAATTAAAAAGGGGCTAATTTTTTAAATTAAAACTTTGAGATATTTAATTGTTATCATTTATACTATGTTATTATTACATTTTCAATATGTTTTACTTTTCTAAAGAATTTCTCACATAACAGATACGAGATAGTGCTACTTCCTGCCATAATTACATCGCCATATCATGTTACTGACCGCAGCAGAGATAGTATATCATCATCAGTAGTAACAAGATAACTATGCAATGTTGGACATAAATTGCTTAATATAGAACACGTAGAGTAATTCCAACTATTCTATCTCCACCCGTAAAGTAAACCTGTTCAACTCACACAACGAAATTGTAAATCTACTATCTGGTGAAATTGAATTTTTCCCATCTGTCGCAAGAGACGAAGACGAAAGTGTAATGTGGAATATTCGTGCAAGTTATTTCCGTATTTTGCATTCAGAAGCGTAAAGCGGTATAGTGCAGAAAAGGTATTATTTTGATACAAACGCTAATCGAACAGAAAATAAAGTTCGTAACTGATGATGGTGATTACTCAGTGCCACATGCAAAATTAAATCAGTCATTATTACCGTGTTGCAAGGGATGAAAGTGCATAATTCATATTGACAGATAATACAACGGCAAAATAGAAAATCAATGAGACATATCTTTTTTATCGTCTTAGAGAATAACTAGATACTAAATCTTATAAGAATCATTCTTATAAATAGTAGATACATATATATATATATATATATTAGTCTTACGATTGTTTCAAATATAATATGGATGTTTTTATTCAAATATAACATAAAAAAATTACGTCAATTAATTGATTATGTGGCTAATTCTGCACAGTTGTATTAATAAAAATAATGTGTTATTTTGGAGCCTATTTCATCATCGTTTCCATAGGGAATAATCGATGGAAACGAGCATGCTAATTAATGAAGACATAAAAGACAAATTGCGCGTTGGGGAATACAATAACACATTTACTGTTTCTTTTCCGTGTATAATGATACATAAAGTTGTTATTGCTATTCTTTAATAACAAACTATTATGCAATAATATTACTATTATGCGATAAATCAGTAAACAAAATGCTGTTAACTATTGCAGGTAGAATCATAGTAAAGATTCAAGTAATTTTGGTTGAAAATAGAAAAAGTATTTGAAATATACAAAAGAAAAAATAATGCTATAGTGATACAATATAGAAGCCATTTAATTAGATAATTGCTACTAGTTAATTGATCGAAAAGTAAATAAAATAAAAACATATTCTAGTAGACAGGTAAGGTTAGAACCTAAAGAAAATCGACAAGATAGATAGGAAGCAGCAACCGCATCCATGGCACAAATACCAAGAATTCCAGAGAACTCAGAATTCTTAGAGAGATAGACATCGGCGAAATCGTTTTTCCACGATATTCTTTTGTGTGATAATTCAAATCGCGTAAAATCATTATTAAATTCCCAGAGAAGAATCTTTTTAATAACAATTGAAAATCAATAAAATATAATATTGCTTTTTTAAACATCAATTGTATCGATTTTACTCGGTTTTATCTTATTCTAACATTCTACGATTAATTCTTAATTGAAATATTGTTTTAATTTAACCTATCAAAATATATGTCAAACATTTTAAATGTAGTTAAAAGAATTTCAAAACAATTTCAATTTCAAAATTAATTTAATTTCGACAAAAGAAATAGATTACATTAATGATCAGTATCAAGATACATATAATTTATAACTATTTCATTTCTCTGTCTTTTTAATTAATCAATTTAAATTAAAAAAGATATTACATTACTGACTAATCAAATTATTCGTAATTATAATAAAAATGTTTAAAAACTTTTTTTAATTGTCAAAACGTTTTTATAAATTTTTGTTTATTTATTATACTCGTATAGTAGACACAACAATACGAATATTTTTCATAGTTAAATATTTTGAGAACAAAAAAAATAAATCAAAATAAAAAAAAACAAATCAAAACACAAAATTAATTTGCTGAAAAAATAACGAATATACAATAATAAAAAAAACGGACATAAAGTGAGAATAGTTTTGCCAAAAAGAATAATATAATAACTTGGATGAGAAATAAATCTTTAATTTTTATTTTCAACAAGAGCATTTTTTTGTCTTCCTGTTTTTCATACCTCTCATATCTTCTCAAATATTAACAAAATATTAACATTTAAAACATCTTGTCATATTTCTATCGTCGATATTCATATAATAAACAAGACTTTCGTAAAAAATTTTATTTTCCAAGAACGATATTTTTAATTTTATTATCACTGCTATTGTAGTTAACAAAACTCACATTTTTTGTTCATTTGATAAGTATGGGTTTTCACATTTATTCACAACTATACTTATATCAACTTACTTCAACTTTTAAAGAAATTATGGAATATTACGCAAACTCTCTTCGAAGATCTTTTCGACTTTCATTCACTTTGACTTACATAGGGAGAAATGTGAAATTGAAGGGGTTAGAGAGAGTTAAGTTTAAGAACTTAATTGGACAAAGTGCGGCGCATTCTGTAAGATTTTGTATAATGTGGGTAGAGTAAAAGGCACTTGTTATGAAAATAAGAAAACAAATCGGGACGCTGAAAACCCTAGTTTTCCTAACATCCCGAGATACCCGTGAATTTTAATACAACCCGCGAGTCTCCTCTTTTGTACTTAGCGAACTTCGCCACGGAATAATTTCTAAACTACTTCAAGTAGCTTCGTGCTTTTTTTTTTTAATTAATAAAGCGATTGTATCCTTAAATATTTATTACTCAAATCCAGCGTGCGAATTTAAACACGAGCTATATGATATGAAAGCTCACAGAACGGATACGACATGCGTAAAATAAATTTTTTGCCAGTTTTTATTATTATGTATGCACTCCGGACGGGTGTTTATTCGATGTACAATGTGAACGTGACTATCCATCTCGGGACGCAATTTCTTGCCTAGTGTTCGCTCACTCGCTCGCTCACTCGTTCAGTATTTGCTCCCGTGGCGAAGAAAAATGCGAGTGTCGCATTTGCACGTTAAATCGGATAAAACGAGCGCTCGATTTACCACGGAAGTAACGCGCCATTTCAGTCATTTTGCGACACATCCTCGTTACACAATATTCTAGTAAAATGTAAAACTTGGTTAAATTTTCAAAATGTTCAAGTAACTTATAAATATTATTTTCTTGTTCGATGTGTTATAAAACCTATTAATTGCTTTCATTTTGTTACAATATATAACTTAAATAAAATTTTATGTTAAGAAACATGTTATGATTGCATATATTTTTCGAAGAATCTAAATGTACTACCAAATTCACAATTAATATACTATTAAGATAATTAGTAATATTTTAAAAATATAAGCCGTCACTTTGTACATCGAAGACTCAACTTGATAACTTTAACAAGTCAATTTTAAGTCTCTCTAATTATGACATCGTCAATGCTCTCGAAAATTAGACGGTTAAATACAGAAGGCAGGATAAATGACGACGAGTTTGACAGACGAATGGTGTGCTTAACATTTTCTTTTCGTTACGTAAACTAGTTGGCTCCTCTAGCTCTAGAAATGGAGCGCTGTGTCGTAAAGCACCGTATCTCTCGTTAGAAAAGAGAAAATGAAGCGAGGTAAAGGATGATGCGCGAAAAGAGCAGCTTTTACACCCGTGAAAGTACTCTTTATTACATAGTGTACACATAGTACATCGTTTTCACGAGAGAATCGTCTTCTTGGAACATATTTATATTCTTGCATGATTAGTTTCTCAATAAAAATCTTCCAAAATGTTCCATATTTCATATTTTTCTTATAAATTATAAATCGTGATTTTATATTATAAAAGATGGTAAAAATTACAAAAAGGTTTAAAACAATCCAATAAAATTGTATAGGTATTATGTAAAATCATTTAGCTTTAAATAGTTTATATTTTATCACAGTTTTCTTATCAAATTTTTATTAAAAGTGTGTGGCCTTTAAATTTAAAAGATATATAAAAATGCAAAGAGTTTTAAACATTTTATATATTACATTAGATTAGTCTTAAACGTTTACTAAGTCATAAACTGCACGCAATATCTGGTTTGCAATGCGCTACGAAAAAAATTAATTTGTAATTATAAAAAGAAATATTAATTTAACTTACAAATTGTTAGTTATTTACTCTTCTATAAAATAATATACACTCAATATTTACACACTAGAATAAGCAAAATTTTATTCCTCTATATGTAAAAATAAAAAGATACATTATCTGATAGCTGTCTATCATTGTTGTGCTGTACGATAGAAGGAAACTGATATTAAAGTTCTGTGAAGTTAGCACCTCAACTTTAAAAATCGGAAATTTTAATAACAGTACTGCTTGCACCCGCAATAGTTCTAGAGTTCCTGATAGGTTTAATCAATAGTACTGTTGATTTAGGCCAAAAATTTTTAAAAATAAAAATATGCGGTGCTAACTTCGCGTGGCACCGCAAGATTTGAAAAAGCCGATTTTTATGACGGAATCTCACAGTACTCGAAGAGTACTACAGTTCCTGATCGGTTTTAGTGACACTACCCACCTTTTTAATATGTTTAAACAATTTTTCGATCCGCGCGCTGGCACCACACATCGGATATGTTAAGTTAGCACCCCAACTATAGTACTCAGGAGTTCTGATTAGAGTTCCCACTTCCTTTTGACGAGACGAAGAGTTCCCTATAGTTAATAACAAGAGTTCCGCTCAATAAACATTTTTTTTACATTTTTTAAAAATGGGGTGCTAACTTTTTATCGAATTTCGAGGTGGAATAGTTCTGAGCGGCTTAATAGCTTCAATTTGCGATTGCCTAGAGTTCTTTATATGTAAAAAAAATTTTCGAATAATAAAAAAAAA
>NW_017280289.1:1769544-1769750 GCF_001594065.2 Cyphomyrmex costatus
GATAGAATTCGTCAAGAACTATAAGAAACGCTACTCAGAACTACTCGGTACTCTCAAAAAATTTTCCGACGTGGAACATCAGAAAAGTCAAAATTTTTTGGGAGTACAGAGTAGTTCTGATCGGAGTTCTGGACAGTTCTCGGCGAGTTCTGTCGAAAAGTATTAGGGCTCAAAGCGATTGGACCAACGGTTTCCGAGATATACTC
>NW_017280289.1:1773418-1839795 GCF_001594065.2 Cyphomyrmex costatus
TAGCACCCCATTTTTAAAAAATGTAAAAAAAATGTTTATTGAGCGGAACTCTTGTTATTAACTATAGGGAACTCTTCGTCTCGTCAAAAGGAAGTGGGAACTCTAATCAGAACTCCTGAGTACTATAGTTGGGGTGCTAACTTAACATATCCGATGTGTGGTGCCAGCGCGCGGATCGAAAAATTGTTTAAACATATTAAAAAGGTGGGTAGTGTCACTAAAACCGATCAGGAACTGTAGTACTCTTCGAGTACTGTGAGATTCCGTCATAAAAATCGGCTTTTTCAAATCTTGCGGTGCCACGCGAAGTTAGCACCGCATATTTTTATTTTTAAAAATTTTTGGCCTAAATCAACAGTACTATTGATTAAACCTATCAGGAACTCTAGAACTATTGCGGGTGCAAGCAGTACTGTTATTAAAATTTCCGATTTTTAAAGTTGAGGTGCTAACTTCACAGAGACGATATTAAAGAGATAGATGGTTTAAATAATCTATGTAGCTAAATTGAAATGGTGTAATATTATAAAACCACAAAATGCAATCCCCTGAGAGATATTGATTGCCATTATTAAAATAGAACATAGCACAGTATTTTGCCCAGCATTTTATAATTAGTTTTATCATTGAATATGCAATAAATATGCAATGTATTACAGATTTATATTTTAAATAACTTTATACTTGCATATGTAAATAAGATTTTAATAATGTTTAATATTTTTAAGATAATTTCTCACAAATATCTTTTAATATTAAATATAATATTAGATAATTATAACTTTCTCTCATATCTTATATTTTTATTTTTATTAAATTGTGAATGTGTTATACAAGCTAATAATTAAAAAATAAATAAATAAAAACATGATTAAAAAATTTTAATTTCTGAAACATTGCAAATACATAACAATAAGAATTACATTGCTTTATATTATTCCAATTGATTAACCATAATATAATTGATATATACATAATAATTAACAATTTAATTCGATATTGTTTTCCTAATATTAAATTATTTAACCGGATGGAATATTATATATTATATTCAATTTAGCAAGTGTTTCATTGGAGTTTGACCCTGTTAGATAATCAAAGAAGACGTAACCTTGCGATCGGTGACCCGATTTACTTGGCAGAAGATATGAAGCTGCGGCGCTTTGGGGGCTTCAATGGCCCACTTCTCGAACTTGGCGAGGCGATAGGGCAGTTTAGTCTACATCAACAATGGACCGACAATGGACCAGTGGAAAAGCAGACATTGTTAAAAGGAACAATGAGTTTGAACAATTCTCACCGATAAAAGTTGCCTTTTGATACGCATGTCAAACTACTTAGATATTTCTTATCGACGTTTAGTAAAAAAAATATGTTTAATATAAGCGGAATTCTATATTCAGACATCAATTATTTCAAAAAATTAAAAATCAAAAGCAAAAAGATCTGTATGGTCGTATCTATATTCGCTTTTTTCCTAAGATATATTTTTGCTTCATAAAAATGTTTATATTTTATTAAATGTTTACTTCATTATAAGAGAACTACGTAATCTATATCGTTCGTAAATTTAGTATAATTACATTATATATTGATAACAGGTTTACATATGTGAATAATAAAAGTAAATGTAAACACAGAATGTTTTACCTCTTTCGATAAGAAGCACATTTCGGTTAATCGTGACGAAATTGTCGTCCGGTCTGAAAGTCAGTTTAAATGACGAATCGCTCGTCAAGATAGCGAAATGATGCTGATTGCATGAAGCTGTTTGCAGAGAATGCGGTGCAAGTGATTCACGTAACAATCGATCGCGGTGCATATATTCTCCTGCCAATACGTCGATAAATCATCCTGACGAGGCGAGGGAAAAGTTTTTAGGGAAGATGAAGGAACCACAGTGTGGTCTTAGACGAGTAAAAACAGCTTGGATTTGCCGAGCTCCGTCGGTATGCAACTTTCTCTTTTTCTAAAATTTTGTCTCAAGACGAAAGGAAAGTGTACATCAAGTATTGTGATCATGAGAATTCTGTGCAAATATACATTTTAGATTATACATTCCAAATAGTTTCCAGATATATATTGAAATACATCATTTATTAATATATCTCGCCAGACTCCGCGATTGTTTAATTAATTCGAATAGTTTTGTTAACTATCGCTGTATCATGCACACTCTAGCGTAACTTTTGTCACAATACAATATCATTATAGCCTAATTTATCACGCAGTATACTCTAATCATGATGACAAGTGGAAATGTTCGGATTAAGAAGAAAACAATATAATGCGCGATTCCACGGCTCGTTAATCGTATAAAGAAGATAAATTGGCCAGACTCTCTTGGACATTCTTTTAGGCTTGAACGATTACCTCGAAAGGGAAGACGTAAAAACACACCCCGTCCAGATCAAGCCCCGAAGAAGATTCCAATGAAAGTTCTCTCGGTGAACTTTCATTACGTACGTCGTAACTTCACCCGTCCCTCTATTCCGTCGTCGCGAGAACGTGAAAAGTATGATTGGAAAAGTTCGCAAGATGGAACCGAGTATTCCCATCGATTTTTCGGACAGCGTCCCACGCATACGATTAATAGGTGACTTTAAGTACTCGGTAAATCTCCAAAAGAGACAACTCTCTTAATGAGTCGCTGATCGTTCGATTTATCGTAAGTGCCGACGAAAGAAACGAGTCCCATAAGTTAAAGAAGTGCTTTTTGCAAAGTTTAATCACTAATTTTACTCATGACTGTCGAAAATTGCTTTACCGATCAGCTTGCCATTTATGAAGCCGTAAATCTTTTGGATATTTGCAAAGTATTGCTTGCGAAACCATTAATCTTTGAATATCTCTTTTACATTTTGTTAACAAATGAAGTAAGAGTGATAAATGATAACATATAAAACGAGCTATTCTATTAAAAAATAATAACAAGAATAATTAAATAGATTATTATGCATCTTGTAGATACAATAACATAATAAAGTAAAAAAAAAAAAAAAGGAGATCATTGACAGAATGGAATATTCTATCATTTTTAAAACAAATAATCTCTTATTGTAAGTTCATTATTATTAAAAACTATCCTTTAATTGTTGGAACATGAGAAGCACTTTTTTCTCGCTTGCGAGTGTATAAAGAGCGTGCAGCAGCCCGCGTAGTACGGTCAAGGTAAAGACGACGGCCTATTTACGATCCACCTTTACGTCTCTCAGATAGTACGCACGTAGCTCGCTATATGGCATGAATGGCAATTCGCTTCTGAACGGATCATTCAGGCGGCACGTCACGGGATTCGCTTGCACTCTTCGCTAACCGAGCGATGCACGTCGTTGAATCTTATCGCATTGTACTTAACGTTTCGCTACACGCTTGTACTCGACGCAAGAACAAGCCCCCTGGTTCTTCGTCGCCGACGACGGTCGCACGATTTCCGACCGTTTACATTCCGCGTCTCCTCCACGTGTACTTGGTGAATAGCATTTCGCACGCGCGGGTAGAATGCAAAGAGAGCTCAAACCAGTAGTGGAAGACGTAGAGAAATTGTAAAATCACACGTTGACGCTGGTGTCTCTATGAGAACGAACGTGATTCGCCATAGAGTGCATTTATACAAACGTTGTATACTACGTTACTCAAAAACCTCCCGTGATTATTAAATTTCGCCGCTGAAGGAATCAACGAGAAAGAATACACATCGCAATGTAGTTTCCTTCGTTTCACGTACGATGTGATATATAATATATATTATTCTGAAAAAAATAATGTATATATTGATAAATTTGCTAAATACTTTTCACGATTTATATGTCATTTCTCATATTCATCACGAATAACTTTATCCAACTCATGGTCATGATACAAATACACTGCGCCTATGACATGTGAACCACGTACACCGTAAAGTTTGGTAAATGACAGTTGGTGAACGTGAATCGGCTGTGGAAACAGAGATTTGAACGGCGCGACGACGAAATGGTGGATGTGGAAAATCAACCTGCGCTTTCGAGATGCGAGATACTGGAATATATTACGCGATGATCTGTACTGACCTTTCACGTGCCAGTAGCTCACGCTATCTAGTATGATTGCCACGGACAATAGTCAAACAGAACGGTAATTCTGTCGTTGATGATTACACGATAATACGCCGCGATCAAGTGGTATTTGTTAGTCATGCAAATTTTTGCAGTGTATCGACAAGTCATCAGGGGGAAATTCAATACAATTATTTTATCCAAACCTTATTGAAATGTATACGAATGTGTAGAATAATTAGCATAAATTTTTTAAGGAAAAAATACGAATGTACCTCCTCCATCGATACTTTCCATTAAAAATCTACGTGAAAATCTATGTTTCAGACCAAAAAAAAAGTCAGCTTTTAATCTTCGCACGATATAATTTACTGCTCTCATAAACTCTTCCGTCAGTTCACGCGCACAAGAGAAACATCGTAAGTATAAAAATTTGTCACAGCTCTGAGACATTTTGTTCACTTTCGCGTCAGGAACTTGATAAGCCCAACCCTCAAACGCCTCACGGGTTCTGCCCATTATTCTTCAAGCGTGCTAATGTTTCGCTCGTGAGACGGTCCGATGCAACGTGACATCTCGCTGCGACGCCCCGGGCGCAGCGTGGATTTTCGTCGCTTTATTCTCTTACGCGACAGTTTACTCGCTTTCCCAAAACGACCAACCGTCGCGCGCCTCTCTTCCTTGATTGCAGCTATCGAGGTAACTCTTTGCATAATGCATATCGGCCTAGCACCGGGGAAATGGAGAGAAAAGAGGAGGAACAAAGCGCGGGAGAGAGAGAGAAAGCGATGGTTGCGATATAAAGGTGCGCCACGCTGTACAAGAGTGCAATTTAAATTTTTGGACCGACTCACCACGGAACGGGAACTTTTTCAATGTATATAGTTTTTAAAAGCATCCCGTGTCCTGCCCTGCATAATGCAAAGTAGCTTCGTATCATCCGCAACGTTTTACCGGAGCAGGGAATCGCCACGTACCACTACCGGCTATCTGCTGGGTTCGTGAATTTGTAGAGACGTGGGATATGTGCGGCGCGGGGTCACGTTGCATTTGGGGGTCACCATTTAGCGTGACGTTTTCCTTTTTCTCACCGCCTCCCCGTCGCGAGACGCTTGAAAACCGAGCGTTTAGATTTACGACTCTGACAGTGCCGCTGCAATTTCGTGCTCTTTTCTTTTCTTTTTTTTTTTTTTTTCGCAGGCCGATTCGGTGAAAGGATACGGGGACCGTTTTAGATTCGCACATTAGACTTTCATATTCGCCAAGCGCAAGTGTCCCAGTTCTTCTCCGTCGTGAATAGAAACGCTGCGGCTGGAAAAACGACCGATAAGTGCCGAATTACGACCGCAGGCGCGGAATTTCCGAGCGCGCGCGTCACGTTTTCCGCGTATTATTACGGTAACGCCCGGGGTACCGAACGCTTGTGGGGAGTTAAATATGTCACGAGAATCAACATTTTAGATTCGCACATTAGACTTTCATATTCGCCAAGCGCAAGTGTCCCAGTTCTTCTCCGTCGTGAATAGAAACGCTGCGGCTGGAAAAACGACCGATAAGTGCCGAATTACGACCGCAGGCGCGGAATTTCCGAGCGCGCGCGTCACGTTTTCCGCGTATTATTACGGTAACGCCCGGGGTACCGAACGCTTGTGGGGAGTTAAATATGTCACGAGAATCAACCAGATTTATCTCTCCAATTATACCATTCGATACACTGAAAAATCTTTAAACCGATCGAAAGTATCATCGTGTCGTAAACAAAAACAATTTTCTAGGACGTGGAAAAAAAGCAGGTCGAAGTAAATAAAATCGTGAGAGGCCGAACAAATGAGGGAGATGTTTCAATTGATTGTCGCAATTTATCTTCGTTATGATTGGTAATCACAGACACGCACAAGATGTGAAAAAAAAATGCGTGTAGAATTGAATGATTCAACATTATTGTAAAATTATCAATTATAACTCGTTTTAATATTAATTACAAATTGCAAATTGCAGGTATGAATCAGAAAGAGATCATATAAATGAAATTAAATAAATAAATTGGCATTCCACTTAATTAACACTCAATGAAGCCATTCAAGTTCTACAGAATTATGATTCGAATGTATAGCTGGTACCACCAATACTTGTAATAAAATATCTATTTTTTCTAATAAAGAATATCAACGTGTGATAAAATACAACCTTGTGTAAAAGTATTAAGTACCTTTGTTATTATAATTATATCCGATGCGTATTCTTAGAATTTATTCTTTTGTCAGTGATTCGTTGGATGGTGTGTTTACTCTAAAATGTAAAAACACAGATATGGTTTCAATGAAGTGATAAACAATAATAGAGGGCATCAATTGAGAATATTTGTATATTTTTCCAATAAAGCATTATTCTATTCTCGATGCTCGTAGCTCGTAGTGAAAATATATGCGTCAGTTTCATATTCTACTGCCGATATTTATGAAAGTTGAGCTCTTTTCTGTAAATAATGCCTTAAAAAATGCACGAACAGGGCAAATCTGAGTTTGAAATAGCCCAAAGAATTAAATGTTCGCGTGGACTAAAGCTAAGCGTGGATCTACTAAAATAATAAAAGCAATAAATATTGACTAATTAAAAGTATATATCTGCCTTTTTAAAAAAAAAAAAAAAGTTTTATCTGCCTTTATCACAATTTAAAATGATTTGGTAGTTATAAGGTGCCCAATACTTTTGCACAAGGCTGTACATGCGAATATACTTTTCGAACGTATAAAAATAACTTCTCTCTCTATCGCAGATTAAAAAAAAATTATATACTTTTCCTGGAAATAAACTATTTACTCTTTTATTCTTCGCGATAATAATGCAGACAATAAATTATGCATTAATAGTAATATTGAAATAAAAACGTATAAATCTTATGAAATGGTTAAAAAAAAAAGAGATTTGCATTAAATATTAATTTACGAGATTTGTTATACTAACGAGCGTTTGACGCGGTATAATATCGTGAGAGTGTAATTACAAAAACTCGCGCGTACGTTCTGAAGATATAACGAGAAGGATAATTCACCGAATAGCGCTTTCAACACGGATTTGACATCTGAAAATACGGTTCTCCACAAATGACTACCTCGTTACTGTCGCGTTATAAATAGACCTCAACGGCCTTGGTCAACATTCTTCGGGGTCGTCGGCTTCAACCGGCACCCTCACGCTTCGTGAAGATGTTTTCTCGATTATATTGAAATTCCCCGCAGAAATCTTGAACGGGACTTTCGATGAGGACTTCGTGGTTAAGTGGACAAGCAAATGACATACGCTTCTTCAGAAATAACTTTGCTTATGTAATATTGACCACGAGCTCTATTAGAACTCGTGCACTTCGTTTCGCGATTTTAAAACGGTACATGGGAAAGAAAGCGACTTTGCTGAAGAGTCTGAAAATTTAGTTAGATACACATCTGGAAATAATTTTGCTAGACTATTAAAATAATTACGCAGGAATTTCCAGCATGATGAACAATGTTGCATAAAGTTTTCATGTTCTAGCAATCAGTTATACATAATTATTTTAATGCTTAACAAAATTATTTTCCAGATCTGTATTTAATTAAATTTTTAGATACTTTAACAAAACCTTCCTGCGTGAGAAACAAAAAATATTGACACAATAATAACGAAAATTGCAGTCGATGTTGTCTCTAATGTACATTTCTACTAATTCAGATTAACTTTAATCTCGAAGTTTATACTTATTTCGTATATTTTCCCACATCTAAGGATTAGAAAAAAAATAAAGAGAGTAAGTAAAACTAGAATTAAAATTACTTCAAATTAGTAGAAATGTACAAGAGTCTTTTTACTTCCAAAATCGATTGGGATGTTATTATTATAAAATTAAAATTGATAAAACGTCAATTAAAGGATTTTCTGTGTATATGTAAGCGTAAGATTTAATTCGATAAGAGTTCTTAATTTTACTGAGTATACTTTTTCTAGAAATAGCTCTAATGATGAAACAATTATTGTTTCTTTTTTCTTTCAACTATACGGACGATATACAGAATTTTAGTTTCAAAACTAAAAAAAACTTCTTTGCAGCGCGCGCGCGCACCTTGACAAACAAGTAAAAGGGACGAAATCAAATTGTATACAGAAGGATCGATCGCATTTCATTCGCCGGTTTCCAGTGTCTTTTTCTGCGAAACATAATTGAATTAAGATTTCGTAATCACACAGAAGATCGCTAAGTATCAAAGCTTAGTACCAAAGATTGGATTTTGCCAGCGGTAACAGAGTACGGTCGGAAAATTGCCGTGCTTGTCCCTTTCCGTTCTTACGTCTTCGTTGAATCGAAAAGCCGTCCCGAGATCTCGTTCGCGTTCCTTTTCGAATCGAACGTGTTCGCGAATCGGTAGTTCGGTAGTGGATCAGCCTCGTAAATTCACCTCTATGCGCGATCGGGAAGATATTTCGCGATCTTCCGACAATTCCGTTAACGACACTTCGATTGCGGGACTGCAGACGCAACCATGTTAAGATATAAACGCAATAGCGGATACGAATTCTTTATATGAATGGCTTTAGCTATAAATGTTACATAATTACGATATCGCTCCAATTTATCGGAATTATTGAGCGATATGTTATGTAACGTAAGTTAACTGATTGTCGTTTGAGTTGCAACGTGATAGTAGAAAATCGATTTCAGCCTTTAAACTGCTGCGTTTTATCTTATCATAAGATACAGTCACAATTGTCAAAATTAAATATCCGGACAATGCGCTATTATATCGATAATTATTTCAAGTCATTTTTCAAACAGATATGATAACTAAAATGTAATTTCATAATTTGTCGTCGAAATATAAACTATATTAATACTGTAATGCGTGCGTAAAACCACACAATTTTTAAAACACTAATAATTTTTTTAAAAAATCATTGATATAATGGCGCGTTCTGTCCGAACAATTAGTTCGTGACTATAGTATAATATACACACAGAAAAATACACACTGGGTGTACGCAAATAATAATTACTTTTGCTTGAAATATTATAAAAGTTCATATATCCGCAAATCTGTTATAAGTTCATCGCACCACACAAGCATAAAAATTATTTTAAATATATTCGAAAAATTTAGTAACTTTAATACTACTCGATCAAGATTATTAAATTAAAACAAATTCGATTTGTTCATTATATAAAATCGCTTCTTCAATCAATTCATAATATTCTTTAAAAGAAAAATTCTTTTATCTTTATAGAATACATAATATAATCATTAATAAATTGTATTTTAATTTATAATATTATATATGGAGATATATATAAATATATAATAAATATTTTTTTTAATTGTGTTACCAGAAAAATATTTTTATTAAGTACAACTGTAACTTAAAAGAAAGTAAATGGAGTAGTCACTTTTCTTGTAACAAATTCGATCACTTGTTTAACACTAGATTACTGCCTACTAAAAGCTACCGTGCATGAAATTAGCAAAGTTAAATGCAAAAGCACAAAATATCTTAAAAGAATAAATGAAACGACACTATCACGTTATACTGTCACTTTAACAGAATACATATATAATTATTTCATTCATCGTCAAAGTTGATCTATCGCATTGTATTTCGAATTTAGATACTTATATAAAGCAGCCTTCAACGTGAATCAATCTAATATAACGCGAGAGGCCGAATTCATTAGCAACAGAATGATATTTTTCTGTGTGTATAGAGAATCCGCGTGATTCAAGATTCCATTATCTTACCGATTTCCGGAGACGAAGAAGCAGATCTCATCAATCCCGGCGAAATCTCGGTAATATCACAGGTTTTATCACAGAACGATAGGCAGTAGAAGATTCGGTAAGACGTCTTATCTCTCTCTCTCTCTCTCTCTCAAGGCAAGAGATCGATCACGCGGTGTATCGTAATCCTTTCCCGCTGAAATTCGTGAGCTCGCGTAAACGATAATCTCGTCCGGCTTGGGTCATTGGAACGGCCAGCGATTATCTTGCTGATCTTCGCGTTGAGACAGAACGTGACACGAAGGGACAAGGTCGATGATCGGCGTGTGGCGGTGCCGTTTCGTCACGTGTCTCGCCGTCAAGAGGTGTTATCTTTGTCGCAGCAACGCCGACTCTCACTGTCTCTCGCCTTCCTTCTTCCGTGACGACACGTGATGAACGTATCCACGGAGATTTCGCGTGCAGATTCGAGGTTCGATCGCCGATGCGGCACCGGTTGGCGGACGACCGTTCCCAGGACGATTCGCGCTATTCCAGCCGCGAATGCGGATTGCGTTTCTTTAAAAGGTCACGCGGAGAGCTTGTTGCATGTCCCGAGACGAGGGCGAGTCCGGCGAAAGTTGAGCGTTGGTGCGAGAGAGCCGTGTGTGTTCTCGATCTACCAGCCGATCATTAACGCGGCGCGGCGCGGCGCGGTTTCGCGCCGTTTCAAACGTCGAAACTGGAGCGCGACGATTAGCGTCCGATTGTACCTCGGACGTGTCCAGCCGAGCGTCGCAATAACAACAGCGATAATTGTCGATTATCGACAATCGGAGTGTTTGAAACGTGTTGAAATGAAACCCCCCCGGTCGACGGGAACGGGAACCGACAGACGCACACCCTGTGTGCGGAGAAACCAGCGCGGCGATTTTAATAGAAAACGTGAAAAAGGGAAGGAAAAAAAAAAAAAACAATCGGCGTCAACCGGCTTTGGCACGCGCTGGCCACGTCACTTTATATCAGCGCGGGTAATTCCGCTGGCGTGTGAATTCACCGGCGGATGGACGTGTAGATATGTGCGCGCGCGTGTATGTACATGCGAAGTTAGCCGTGAATGGAGAGAGCGCGTACGTCACGCGGCACGCTGACTCTCCGCTTCTGCGGAGACTCCAACGGAGCGACGGATGCTAAATTGACGAGAGTCACGAGACGATCTCTCGAGAGGAAAAATCCACCCAGTCGGCCGCGTCCGTTGATGATCCTTGCGCGTTTTGCCACTCGTCCCTCTTTTGAATTCCGAGGGACAGATCGGACAGAAACGGAAACGCGGAACGTGTAAAGGTGCCTCGCCGCGTGGAACGCCCGTCGAGATCGAAGGAGCGCAGGCAGGCCTCTCTTTACTTCGGGAATGTCGGGAACGCACGGAATGTCGCGTAGCAACTCTCTCGAATGCCGTGTCGAGATCTCGTGTGTCTTTTTCCGCAAACGGACACCGGCCACCGCTTTTTCTCACACAACGTCGCCGATCTCCGGCCTTTTCCTTTTTCCCCGGCACTCACACGCACCCACACTCCCGATGGCACACACGACGCACCGATATTTTTCGCTCGCGCTCGATCGCCTTCTCTCTCACATACGAGACGCTCCGCCGGCGACGCGAATGGGGGTGACGAATTTAAAAACCTAAACCGAGGTTAAATGTATACGCGCGCGATCGCGTCCGCTGGAGCACTGACGCGCGGCACCGAAACTCCACGAGCAACTGCGGCCGACTTCGGTCGGAGCACTTCGGCGGCACCGTTCGCCAGCCCGAATGGACCCGAGGTGTCACGAAGCACCCCGTCCGTCCGCCGCAACGTGCGGCCCGACGACCGACGACACTCCGGTCTCGACCTCGGGTCGGGACGGAACATCGTGTGAGAATTCGAGAACCTTCAAGGGAAAAGCGTCCGCTCACCTCGTTAAGGTGCGATCCATTTAACGCTGAAAATGATTCGTTGATCGCTTGGATATTAAAAGGACGAATTTTACGAAATTGACCAAAAAATGCTGGCAAGGCATTTATATAGAGGAGCATTTAAACAAAGCGAGTGTTTTTCAATTGTAATATTACCAGGTACTTTCGTGCGCACTTTCGACGGCACAAGTTGCGTTTCAATTACTGTAATCATCAACGTAACATTATGTAATATGTACTTAGCCGGAGGGCAATTAGTCGGCTGTGTTTACGCTTGTGTTTTTCTAGTCACAATGACACGTTATTAATCGCAACGGTTACAAATGAGATTAGAGGACGTTGGGTGGCTGGTATTTCACTTTTGTTTTTCGTTCAATGGAGACGGAAAAAACTACATTTAATCTAACTCGTATCTAGAACTGTGCATAGCATACACTTTCTGTTCCAATTGAATCTTGCACAATGCTACTATACACTTTTTGTGCATTCCTGCGTATGTTGTGTTGAAACGTGTCAAGCGATTGAAAAGCGCGGTATAACTCTCGACTACAGGAACTTTGATAATAAAAAAAAAAAAAAAATGAATTAAAAGAATAAGAGAACTTAATGCTGAACTCGCAGAACTTGTTGCGTAAAAAAACATAATAATAAGTACTTTATTTTATCTTTATCTTATTTACCATAAATTAAATTGTTATCATTATTATTTAAAAAAAAGTGTATGCAATATCAATTACGTAGTTTAATGTATTTATTATTATGTAATCGGAGCTTTATTGTATTAAACTTTTTATATCTTTTTACCGAGTCTTTTTTACGCAACAAGTTCTGTCAATCGACTCTTCTACGTGCCATTTTTTGACTTGCTTTATTATCATTAAATATTGAGAATTTTTTCTTTGTCTTTTGAAATAGTTTCGTTTTGTGAATCAGAAGCAAAATTTTTTGGCGATTGATAGTACCTATGAAGTTTTAAACTGTAAGTAAAAAAATTTAATCTTTTTCCTCTATCAATCGTCTTAAGATGGAGATTTGCGTCTTGTTTTATTACAAACAGATTGCTTTAAAAATCGGTGTAGTTTTCAAAGCTGCAGTTGAGGGTTAATCTGTACGATGTTTCAGAATATTCAGAGCATCGATCCCATCTCGGTCCATTTGATACTCCGAACATTTCAACGGAAACACACGAAATTATTAATACATCATAAATTTTTCCGACTCGCTCAATATGCTTCAATCAAAGAGGTAGTGTAGCTGAAGCGTAAATATTTGAAAATTTATCTTCGTAGCATCGGCAGCGTTGCGCGTCAGTAGGCTACTTTGCTAAAGCTTAAGAAATATAATAAAAACCGTATGAAGCAATTAAGGACCAACCGAACTATATTTTATAATGCGAATTCTATCGGTCGTCTAATATTTATCACAAGTCTCATATAATAATCCCATAATTCCCTATTATAATACATCACGTAATGCCAATGACGCGTTATCGACAACTGTTATTTATTAAAGCGGGATTGTCATTCGTAACATCCACGATGATTTTGATCCACGATGACAAAGGAATAAACGTCCGATTTAAATCTGGATTTATGTCGAGAAATTGAAGCGATAATAACGCGAGATACTCCAATTACGCTGTTCCGAATCCGACTCTCATGTTGCGCAACGTCTTTATGCACGATGGTCGTCAATTATCGTCGTTGCATGCGCTTCGCGTTGGATTAAAACGGGCACGGCGGCGATGCCCCGGGTGCGTGATGGAAATCATTTTCGCGCCAAGCCCAAGATTTTCGTGCCTCGCACCCGAGATCCAGTACATGTCGTACAGTCCCGGCGCGGCGTACCTTGTAATGTGAGGGGGAGAAACGTACACGGGCATCGAATTTGCACTACGGGTTCGTCAGAATCTAGTTAACTCCTCGCGGTTTGCCGAACTTTGTTCTAATAACAAAGCGCACGCGATCTAATAACCGTCCGTGATTACATCTTCATTAAGGACCGTCTGAACGGACTACAATTGTGTTCAGTTTTTAATCTTCTGTCAAAAATTTCTTCGGAATTCCTGCGCATATACATATGTATATGAAAAAGATTCGGATACACACGAAATTTTTCATTATATATACGCATAAATCTTGTTCCACGTTGGGGGTTTCACAATTCAAACCCATTCAATTTCTGCTTTTCTCCGATGCTTATTTTCCACGAACACGGAAAGAGTTTAATTGCCTGCAACTCGGACCGCGCAAGACACACGCGCGATCGTTTTAGGGAGAGAAATATTATCAAAAGCCTCCAGATGAGATTACAAAATCCGGATAACCGGATGTACGCCCGCGGATTTACATATTTTCATTAAAACCCTGATTGCAACCGCGGGCTTCTTGGACGTTGTTGAAAGCCTGTCATCGTGTAATAAAGCACGTTGGAAAGCCCGCCTTTCTTTTTTTTTTTTTTTGCAAAACCGCCGACACATTCCAACTTTGATCTTCCTTTCAACAACGAGACCTTATTCTCCATCTTCTCCCCGCGCTTTCCCGGTCCATCGACTTTCCCTCGCACGAGAGTTTTTCCCCAAACCTGTCTCCCGAATGACCTCCCCCCTCCTCCTTCTCCCCTCATAAAAAATACAATATTTTCCTTTCATTTGATCCGACAACCTTCTCTTTCCCCTCTTAACCATCGGTCTCTCCGCGTCTGTTCGTCTCTTTGTGTGCCTGGCGGATCTGTAAGTTTAATTCGACGCGGAAGTCCAGGCGAGTCTGCGCGACAACCGCTCGCTCTGGGCGACTTGATTGCTTTGTCCTCTGAGACTCTAATATGAATTACAAACCTGCTCCTTGACTTCTCCACTCTCGTTCCCTCCTCATCCTCACCCAAACCGTTATCTCATCGTATTTCCCTGTCGACTGCGCATTCGCGCGCAGTAGAGAAATGGGATGGTTACAAGGACATCATGTTTTGTTACCGGAATCGTAAATTCAGATGAAAGATATAACTTATATAAATACCATTTGCGTTGTACTCACGTCGTTTGAATATGAAGAATATCACAAAGAACGCATCTGCATCCACTTGTCAGTGCAAAATTGCGCAGGCATGATAAAAATACATCTTCGCGATCGACACTTATGTTTCTGCAGTACAATCGCAATTTGCAGTGTATACGCTGCACGGAAACGATAAAAAAAAAAAAAAAAGCTCCTGACGCGCGTTCAGACGTGCGCATGTCCCTTTTACGAGTTCCGCAATGTCACGGAAACGCATCTCCGGATGCGCGAGCGATAAAAAGAACCTACCATTCATGACGATCGTATTTCTGCAACGCAGACGAAGACGCAGGAGGCAAACAAAAAAAAAAAACTCATCGCACTTTCGAGCAATAAAATTTCTATGTTCAGTTTTTATAAACTCTACGTTCGTCGCGCGGATATTACGAAACGTGAAAGCCATAATATTTCCGAACGTTCTATAAATTTAAAAAGATTGCTATCATTAAAAGAAAGACCGTGAAAATACCGAAATATTAAAGTGCAGCAACACGGCATATAAAAACAATGGGGAGTAAAAATTTAAGACAATTAGAATGCTACTTTCGAAATTTCTATTCTTTGCTATATGAAATATTAAGATTTATGAGAATCATTGTAAAAGTAGACCCTAAAAGAAATCTATAATATTCTTACATCAAACTTTCATGGAGGATCTGTGGAAATCTATTTAGGATGGAACAGAGGAACTCCTTCATAGATATGCGATTACGATGTGAAGGAAACGGATATGCAAAATAGAAGCGGCCTGTAAACGAAAATCTATAGAAATATGGAACTATGAAATCGCTATTCTCCATTTTTTGGCATTCCTTTCGTGATAAATCACTGTGGAAGAACAAAAACGTTCGTATTTTAAGAAATTGAAATTCCTATTTTCCTTATCTCTGTATCTTAATGGTGTTAAGTAATACTAAAAAATAATTTACTTTTATACATGTTAATCACACAGATATATTACATAAATCGTGTAAAAATATAAAATTGTAATTAACAATCTAATTTTCTTGTATTTTAACAAATATAGATTACATTAAATAATACATCATAATATAATTGTAATATATTACTAGTAAAATAATGTGAGTTTTCTCCTATTGTAAATATAATTATGAGATTATATTTGTTTAAGCAATTTTTATATAGATAACAAATATTAATTGATTAAGAGAATTTTATATATCAAATTATAACATTCCTAATTTGACATAAATCGGAGATTCAAATTCACGCGAATCGTCCATCAAATGCAATTTGAAAATTCATCTCTTCATATGGAGGATTCATGATATGAGCAGGAGCGTACTTTGAGCGCTTATAGAATCTATTCGGTAATACGTGGATACGATAAATCAGTAGTTAATCGCGCCTCTATGCAAAATGCTGTTCCTGTTGGAAGAAACAATCGCGTGTGAATAAATAAATGACATTTAGAATAACAATCACACAATTGGCACTCTAAACGTCATACCTCTATTAATTAACGAATTAATTGTATTATTACGGACACAAATATTTATTACATACACAAATATTTTATCAAATATTTGTTACGGCTTTTATCTCTGCACTGCGTGTGTACATATTGATTTACTGGACCGTATACACTACAAACTATGTAACACAATAGGTTTCTAAAGCTCTTCAAAAGTATAATACAAACTTTGCCATTATTTATATAGGAAATACTAATACAATTTAAACTACTCTCTAAAAGAATATAATTAAATATTATTAAGCGAAAGCAAATAAACATTTCAGTAAATAAATTAGCAAAATCGTTATTAGAAAAACCATAAAAGAAATAAAAATTAAAACGATATATTTAATAAACTAATGACACAGCTAACCACCAGATATCATGGAATTTGAACGGTATGTTTTTAGTACGAAACTTTTTGATTGCTACATGAGTTGTGTCGTGTGTGGAAGTCAGATATTCGTATCACGTTCACGAACCTGACGAGTAAAGTGGTTTATTTAAACGTACAGGTCAAGCGCATCATGAAAATTTTCCGTTGATTGAAAAACTTACCGAGCGCACGTTTCCCTCTGTATTTGCAAAATATGTATAACAATTTAAGTTCGCACATACTGTTCACGATTGGCTCAAGTCGTATTCCCATTTAAGTGAATTAGAATCGAGAAGTAAATTAACACTCGAGCAGAAATTGGTGTCATAGTTTTGAAATAATTAGCTCAGTTGTCGCGAAGCTGTTAAAAGATCTCGGGTCATGGATAATCGAGTGAGCGAACGCGATAATAGATGCAATAAAGGCAGTACACGACCTCATGGAAGTTCGAGATAATTGAAGAAAATTGCGAAATTCACAAAGGAGAATGCTATACATTCGGTCGTAACGCGTTTCCGCCGTGTGCCGCGAAATTGGTAACAGTTGGCCGGAATACCTATGTATTCGCACGATATTCCTATATAATTTATATGTACATCGCAATTATGATTCTCTTCATGTACCAAATTTATATGTTGCAATGACACTGCAATACAATAGATATTAATGTAACTTGTAAAGATTTTAGAATACATATAAATTTAGAATAATATCTACCAAAAATTTGTCTGTCAAAGAGTATCAGCATTGCTATACGACGTGTTGGCCTGCATTAAACTTTCATTTTCCACAAGCATCGAGCAACAATGAGGAAGAGAGCTCTTTGTAAGATCGTTCACTCACAAAGGCAGCAGAGAACACAATGGACCCTCTAAGTTCTGTGAGATACGTTAGAATGGCGGTCCTATAAGTACGGGAGGACCACCTTCGACGGGATGTTTGTCATACAAGCATACGTCGTAAACGTTGATAAACTTCGATATAACAGAGATCAAACTTACACTCTTACATAAAGAGTTTGTAATCTCTGCTAATATAATTTCTAATATAAATTCTTCCAACATAATTTTATACAAAACTATTAAGTCAATATCTTATCTCTTCAACTGCTCATTCCACAATTTTCATAATTGTTTTTCACAAAGAGCTAGCAATTTTCGATGAAATGCTCCAATAAAATTTATTACTGCGTATTTCTCCCATTTTCATCATTGGATTCAACGTATAATATAGAATTCCTACCCTTCGCCAAATAGTAAAAAATTGTAAAAATATGCAAATCACGCAGTATTTTTCAAGAGGACGATTGTTTGGAGATTCATGAATGCAATTCACGAACAAGAAAATAAATTTTACTGTATTTTTACCAATATTTTTCTAACAATTTTTAAAAAATGTAGACTTCATTGTAGATATATGTATCTAAACGTGCACTGTGTTCTAAACCGGAGATCAATTTCCAGTCCTTTATCAACAATGAACTCAAAACGGAGATAGCGACACTGTCATTTCATGAGAGGAATACCGCCATAATCCGTGAAAGTAGATTTTTCGAAGGAAACTCAATCGCGTCGGACTCTAAAATCCAAGTAACCCATGATAGCGGCAGACGCGCAGTGTAAACTCGGAACAGAAATACGACAGCTAAAGGGACGACACCTTGTGCTGAGTCATGGTCATTGGAACTACTGGAGTCCCAGATCGGACCAGCTCAGCAAACCATCGAGAGTCGAAGCATCTGATTCTAAACTATCGATTTTTCTGAAGCTGTATCTAAGATGGAGTTTATTGTTAGCCTATCAAAGACTGATTGAAAAACACGAGAAAAGTCAGTTTCATCATATTCTTAACTGCGTATTATTTATATAAAACAGTATACTGGAAGAACGATTTTTCAATTTTTCTAGAAATTATTTTATTGTGTTCAGAATGTTGTTAAAAGTGTTACTTATTTAAGTAATATAAAGTAGCACACAAAAATAAAGAGGAAAAAGTAATGTAAATTGCGTTGTATTACGAGGCATTACTAAAGAAAAATTTTACATTATTATTGCGTGAATTTCTCTCTCTCTCTCTCTCTCTCTCTCTCTCTATTCCTTTCATTATTTCTGTAATTCATGTTCAAATGAAGTATTTTATTAAGAACTATCTGATAAATGGATCCAACATCTTTAAAAATAAGATATTTATAAAGACATTGGATCCATTTACCAAATAGCTTCTAATAAAAGTATAAAGCTTGACACATTGCCGTTTGCGTTTAAAATGGGAATATAATAACAACAGCCGTAATTTACAATGTGTCTGCAGTTCTCACGTTCTAAGTGCGTGTGTGTGACTGGAATATTTAGTAATTATTCTTTCCCCATGAGATAGTAAATGATACTTCGTTATCGGTTTTCCAGGCAGCGTTGAGAAAAGATGAATTCTCTATGGAGGTCGAAGGAGCGTCTTGTCATTCTACGGCCGTTAATAAATCATGGCGAAGTCTCGTTTTCCCGAATGTGCTGTCGAGAGGTAGAGCAAAGGGAAAACGACTCCGGAAGAAGACCTGTATGCTACGTCAAACTAAGGGTGATACAAAAAAGAAACATCGCGCAGCGATCGAACCGAAAGATATCCATTCGCATACGCGTTTTCCATCGATATCGCAACGAAAATACGAGCGCGCTTTGTTACACGATTTACATGTTCGCCGTACGCGTTCGTCAAGCGAACAGAAAACGCTTTTGATTTTATCCATAACGGACGTTATGCCATCACAGAAGAAATATCGCTTTTTTTTTTTTATTTTTATGTGTTTCAAACAAATCCGACTTTTCTATTGATAATAAATCATTTGTGCAAATGCACAGTTCACACGCGCGGCGGCGCAAGTTTCTGTCTGGTGAATATTTTTAAAATAAAACATTTTTTATTTAAGTACTCATATGTACATATTAAATCATCAGCCTGTCATTTTTCATTTTCGAAATAGAATTTGAGATAAACACATCAATCATTCAATGATGATGCCTGTCTGAAATAACGAGCTATTTATCAAAGATTAACGTCAAAAGCACGAAGTGATTCCAGATATACGTTGTAGGTTAACGTGTGTGTAACCATGTTAATACAGAATATTTCAAATATGCTGAATAACGTATGATAATAAGAGTGTAGACCTAACGAGCGAGATAAGTATCAAGCAAGGGTAATTATATCGGGGAATCGAAAGACTTTCTTTGTTTGTTGAACGATTGTTCTATTAAATAAGCCTACGCATCGAGATACTTCTTGTCGCTTACATATAATCTAACACTCTTGTCTACAAAATACTATTCATATATATGAATATGAATACATGCAATCACGTCCGTCATTATTTTACTCGTTAGCATTAGATATGTTTGTAAAATGTTAATTACATAAATGTTTTGAACAATTTAATTGTCAATCCTCATTTACATTCGCACTCCGCAGTGACTAAAATCTAATGCATAGTAATTTACAGTAATATGCGAAATAGTTATAATTTCAATGGCCACTAATCAGTGCCGCTTGTGGTGTAAATACAGTCACATTTGTTCGAATATTATAATTCTGAATATCGTAATAAGTGTGGAGATTAGTTTAGATTTTCGATTCTTTTTTTTTTTTTTTCTTTGTAAAATTCGTTGTATTGCAATAATTACTTTGACCTTAATATGCAGGATGCAAAGTAAAATATATATCTATTGAAAATTCACGGCGTGAATTTCGAATAACGTGCAATTAATCCGAGTAGTGAGAACGTTGGATGACAGCTTGGATGTCAACGAAAGTAAATGGCATGTTCCACAGCCCATCGTTATGCTATTGCAGTATTGTCAATATAGAGATACATGTGCAGCAGAAAAGCGGATCAGGTGTGTAAAAATATTTTCGCGACGTTTCAAATGGATGCACACTTGTTGGACAATCGAAATTGTATCTTCACATTCTATTCGTAACATAATTCTCTTGATGAACAAAGACATTTTTTTTAAATGACGTTAGATAACAAGTGGCGAGAACAAAAAGTTAGTCAACAGATGGGATGAAATACCAGCTGAGACGAGAGCTCAACGTCGGAAAGAGTAGATTGCGTAATCGTGGAACGATTCCACCATCTGTACCATTATACCTTACACTTCCGCTAATATGACCGACTTTTTGCTGAATAATGAGTGATTTTATTGATTGCCGCAACAGATCGCGCATTCGTTATTCCGATCAGTGGCACGCAACTCTTCCCGATATAATGGCTCGCCTGAAATATTCGAAAGCTACTCGTCTCAAATAGATTTTCTATGTGAATATAAGCGATCAAACGGCGCACCTTTCGTATTTCGTCTGAAAATAGCTTCGGTCGCGTTTGTATGAGCTATAGTGGGTATACATTATCGATTACGAAAGTAAAATGCAATAAGGTATTCGCAAAGCTGCGCTTTTATTGACAATCGACATGAAGCGACATCGAAATAAACGAGTAACCCAAAAATCAAAAATAAATAATAATATACAAAAAAAACTTTATTGTTAGAAACACGTATTAAATATTATATCATATCGCAATAAAAAAATTAATTTCTTCGAATTTTATTATATAATATAGTAAAAGTCATAAGGAAAATTATGAGGTACTACTTATGGGGCAACATAGAGAACTTAATGATTTTATTAGCAATATCATATTGTAGAACAGAATTAGAGTTTTTAATAATACAGCTTCTCTCTCTCTCTCTCTCTCTCTCTCTCTCTCTCTCTCTCTCTCTCTCTCTCTGTCTCTGCAGTGCGACTAGATTTGTAGACATTGTTGGTAATGCAATTGTGACGTATATGAAGCCATGTGATCGCCATAAACCGCGAATGTAATCAGAGTTATAGATAAATCCGCTTTGCCGGTGACAATAAATTTCCGAAATCCACCTACGGCCGTATTGCGCGGATTCTGTGGTAAGATATAGCGAAACGCGTAGGGGAAATTTGGCCTGGGGACGTACCCACTAATCCTTCCGTGGTAATCGACGATTTCCGCCCCTAAATTGTCCCACTGCTGTGGAACTGCATAGTTAAGGGGTTCCTACGAAATTAACTTTAGATCAGACCGTACCAAGCAGCCGGCGCTTTTGTTCTTCGACAGCGGTAGCAAAGAAATAATTATTTCAATTATATCAACAAATTGCTGGTTCTTTCGACGGAAGAACATTGTTATGCCCGAACCGGAACCCGAAACTATAGATATGTTCGCGAAGCTGATATTATTCATGAGATTTCTGCACGTCCTATGTTGAAAATAAATTTAACTACTCTATCTAATTTAACTATCTTTTGAAGAATAATGCACTTGAGATTAAAGAAAGTTTTTTTAAAACAAATATTTGTATGCAAAGTATAAAGAAAAAACGATTTAAATCGAGCGGTAATAAGATGTTTTATAAAATAAATTTCTAGTTTACAATGTTAATACAATATAAAAATATATAAAAAATAAAGAATATATAAAAAAAATATAAAATAATATAAAAATAATATCGAACGTTTCTCGGAACTCTCACGGGTCCTTCTTCAGCGATTCTTATCGACATTACAATGTCATAGAGAGATGTACATAATTTCGTAACTCTAAACCTGTAAAATGTGCAGCAAACTGAAATATACATATGTCCGATGTATCACATAGATATAGAAGATAGAAGTGCAAAATAATTCCTGAAATAATGATACTGATATTTCTTAGCTGTCAAAGATCACTTCAGGATCGCTACAGCAGTTGATAGCTAAAATATTTTAGGAATTTTTTTGTAGAAAACTAGAAGATTATATAGGATTGTAAAGGGTTATCTGAATATAAGTTATATTGTAGATTAAAAGGAACATTAAGAAATACACATAATTTCTTTATTATAATATAGCTATATTTTTACATAATTTATACTTTTAGCTGTAAATCGAATATTTTGATTAAAAAAAAGTTATAGCGCTATAATTAAAATATATAACAGAAGTTTTGCAAAAAGGGATGTATTCCAATTGCTCAACATAAATATACACAGAAATGTTCAGAGTAAAGCTTTGTACACAGCTCAATTATAACAAAACGTGCACGATATTTAGATTAAGTTAAACTAAATGTAGCATGTACACCTATATTAAATAAAAACACTCAATGTTTTATAACCACATTTATAGCTGTCGTAATTAATAACATGTAATTGTTATATAACGGAATAATGTCCAATCGTGTGTAAAGTAACAATAAAAGTAACTGTAAATTTCGTTACCGTTATCCAAAAAATGTAACTTGTACGTTACCGTTGCAGTTACAAAAAGAAAAGTAACGCAGTTACCAGTAAAGTTACCAAAAAAGTAACTTGTAACTGTAATTTCGTTACAAGTAACGAGTTATTTCCATTCCCTGTTATATGCATATATCAGATTTTATATTACATATGCGTTTATGATTTTCTTTAAGACAGATCGTACACGCATGTTCGTAATGAAATGCCTTAGGCTGATAGGAAATGGCGTCTCGGTAAACACTAATAAGCTTATATAGGTATGCGTGTCTATGCAAGATCAGTGTCCCGCACATATAACACACACAACAAAATAGTTTCCATTTTCCACCAAAATATATCCAATTTCAATTAGAAGTTTGTTTTGATTGATCGAAACACCGCGGTTGATAAAGTATTTATTATATATCGTAAAACACAACTGAAGAAGATAATATCTCTATCGATCTCGGATGACTTTATTTAGAAGACAATACTAATTTGTAAATACTAGAACTTGAGATAAGATACAAATAATAGCAGGACAATGAGATATAATGGTAGAAATTATCGGTTTCATTGCAAATATCTGTATTTGCAGTGTGATTTAACGAAAACGATACGTTTTAATAATGCATGATTGAATTTCGTTTAGCTCATGCAATCGCAACAAATGAAGTCTTTAATCAGAAATCCATCATGACAGACTAAAAAGGTAATAATGCGAAATTGTTATGAGCTAATATTTCCATGTTAAAACTAACAAAACGTAATTGTCATTAATTGTACTGACACTTTATTACGCTTTCGAAATGTATGTTTCACTTTCTTTTTGTTAAATTGTCATATACAGGTGAAATTTCATTTACCTATATAATATTTAGTTTAAATTCTAAAATTCAATTTATATACGAAAATTATACATAAATTAACGTGTATGAACCGTATGAGAAAATTATTACTTTCTCTTCGATTATTGTGGAACGTTTTCCCATACATATATATTTCGTATTTTTAGTAATCTAAATATTTCATGATTATTTATCGTTACAATTCAATCAATAGAAACGATGAAAGATCGAGCAATGTAAACGAATCGCGATTCAAAGATATTCATTTAAAGTTATCAAGTTGGGTGTTGATTTTACGCTACAAATCCTTCGAAATCCTCTTTCTTCGACGATACAAAAGATTTATTCAACTATTTCTTCAGTAAAAATTCAGATATCTGTAAAATTGTCTTCCTCTTTCTTTGTGCAATCTATCTTCAATGTATTCGATTGAATTCTTAATAATCCATACTCACATATATCGAAATATAAAAAAAGAAAAACTGATAAAATTTCTCTTATAATATTCTAAATTCTAGATTACAAATAAAATATAAATGTTTCCTATATAATATACTTATCTATTATTTAATTAATATAAATTTCATAAAGTTAATAACATAATATGTTATTATACAAATATTATAAATTATATTATAATTTATAATATCTGTCAATTTAAAAAAGTCATAATTTTAGAAACTAAATGAGTTAATTAATCCAAAAAAAACTATATGAAATAATTAAATTTAAACCAGCTTGTCAGTAAAGATTAGTTAATCTAATTAAAATATACAAAGCACAAAGTTTGTGCCATAGTGGTACCTCGATGATGCTATAATAGTATAGTTTGCGTTTGAAGTATTGGTGCACGATTTGCAATGTCGAGTTTACCTTTAACAATGTGTAAATTTTGTCGGTAGTTAATGCACGTTACATGCAACGTCACCAAGGTATACGAACACAATGGCTGTGCTTCTCGTTGTATACTCGATATTACCGCAGTCCATTATATCGCGTCCGACTTCGCCTAGGCAACCGTGGAGGTTGATGAAACCGTAGAGCGACGTGTTACTTTCGTACCATCAGAAGTGTTTATCTCTTCATCTGGCTTCATCCGCCCAGATCAGAGCTTGCGTACCATGGAAGCTCCTAATCGCGATCGCTACGAGACAAGCGCGCAATCTCGATTTAATTATCCAGTGACGTGAAGAAAGCGTCAAGGGTAAACGAGATCGTTCTATCTTCGCCGTTTCATTTTCAGATCCGCGTAATGTGTCTCCCTTTATTCTGCTGATCGTCAAGTTTTTCCCTTATAAGAGAGATATAAAAAATCTGAAAAGCAATATAAAAGAAGTCTCCTTATTTCTTTTCGTCGGATCTATAAAGTTCCTCAGAGTTTAAAGTTCAAAGAGTTTACTCAATTTCATTTATAGACGAAATAGGACACCAAAGAAATCCTACGAATAACGAAACTTTGTTCACTATTATTTCATTATTATTCATTATTATTCATCATTATATAATACAAAAAATATTTCCATACATGTTTAAAATGTGGCACACACTTAAAAAGCTGGTCTCTTAGAAACGGAAAGGACCGCAAATTGTTCGTCGACCAAAAGGGAAGTTTACGTCCGTTAGTTTGCGCCCGGCTACCAATAAATGATTTTCCGGCAGTACTGGTAACCGCAGGAAGGAAAGCCGCGTTGCGCGGAGACACGTGGCAATTTCGGGAGCGACAACCGCACCATTTTCACCCCGCGACACCTGTACAAACGGAAGCAGCTTATTCTCCGCGTAGAAGTTTGCGGTTTCCACGCGCACGAGCCGCGCTGTTTGTTGGAACAACACGAGTGACGACTATTTGAAAGGACAAAGAGAAGTATCCGATGCATCGCAGGAGTGAATTTTCGTAATACCGGGCCTTTCGCAAAATATTGGTCGAGATTGTTTTCAAACGATTCCCGACCCTCTCACGAAGAAGACACTCGTCACGCAAGAGTAAACACTCTACGTCCTAAGAACAAACGTTTCGGAAATGGCACAAGACAAAGAACTGCGTTGCGCAAACATTCTTGTCCGTTTTCTTCCACTAGAAGAAAGAGTCAAAGAAGAATATTTTTTTTAATGACGATACTCTCTAAAAGTGAATCAGTGTATTATTACTGAGTTCAGTGCTACACTTATAACTAATTGTAATCATCAGCGAATATTTACTGTTTTTCAGTAATAATACACCGAGGACTTTTATATTCTCTCAATCTATAAAAACCATAACTTCTGCAAATGAATCAGTGTATTATTACTGAAGAACAGTAAATGATCGCTGATATTATAGTTATAAGTGTAACATTGAAGTCAGTGATAATCTGATAATACACTGATTCACTTTTACAGAGTAGTGAATCGGAAAAAGTTTCTCTAGTTGTATTATTAACAATGCGAATATTCCGCGATAATCAATAGCTTAATATATTTATAAGCATGATGTAGAAAAGAATAATTAAAACATAAATCAAAGCTTGAATTAATACAAGAATAAAACAAACGATTTCGAAATTAATATTACATTGGTTTACTTGTCTTTATATTATATTAATTCGCGTTTATAATTAAAATACATAATTTGGATAACTGTATTCGCACGTTGTATCATTTAGATTTTAGAATAATCTCAGAAACGGTTGAGCTTTCGACCAATGTTAACTAAAGGTTAACTTAATAGGTTTTTGACTCAGTATATATGGGCTATCCACCATATAAACGCTGAGAGATTTAATTTGGATACTCTGTGTATAAAATATTATACGAGTAGAAAACAAGAGAAATAAAACAAATTATCGCTAACCAATGATCATAAAGAATCAATTATTATTGTTGACAACATAAGATGCGATCAATCTGAAGTATATAATTTAGTGTTGCCTGCAATACTATCGAAGCGATTAAGAAGTTCATATGCTTATGAATATTCTCAGAATATACTCAAACACACTTTTTGCAATTCGAGAAAATTATAGACGCAATCTAAAATTCTTCGCGGCTAATTAGCTAAATTTATTAAATTCCGATTGTTATCGCACGTGAGTGGAAAATGGAGAGTGTCAGGGAGCCGGTATGTAATTTTCATGCATGCGGGGAGACGCGAGCGCCGGTTTAATGGACGGCGCAACGTACAACGGTCGTATCCGGTTTCTGCGCGGTACGCAAGAAGATCGAGGGATAAGGTAGCTCAATAATAAAATAATAGCACTCGCACGCGATCTGCAAGATATACGCGCTTGTTTTACGTTGCATGCACGAACACATTGTGGTTCTGCCATCGTAGGGATTATTTCTTCGATTCAGATATATGTAGACCCTATTATCGGTTATGATCGCAGTTATTGGACTTCAAAAGTTCCCTCAACTCACTCGCAACTCGCCCGAGGCCGATACAAATCTTGATCTTAACTATTATCAGCAACTGGTAGATTATCAATTGTATGAATATAATGATATGTACGGAAAACCGATAACAAAAACTTAATAATAATACGTTTATCGCAGATAAACTATTATATGATCACTCATTACCGACAACGCGTTTGATATTATAGGAGAATGACATCTAATATTCTGTATATAATTGAATTGATCTTTATTAGACAATATTTAGACCTATATTCTTAAAAAGAAATCTACAAATAGTCTATGTAATTTAATTCTATATAATAACAAATTAAATAAAAAAAAATTAATTTTTATATAGTTACTACGCTGTCACTCATTACTTTCCAAGCGCTTCTCCCTTTTAGATTTGTTGGATGTATTTGTAACAAAGCATTTGTTACAAAAGCACGGTCAATTACGCATATGAATTGTTGGAGTAAGGTAATCACTTTGAGTGGCATTTTGCACAGCACTCCTGCGATACGCTCTTTACTGTTATACATATATATGAAATTGAAGGAAGTATAACATAAAAGAATGTACGAACACATTTACAATCCACAGAAAATGTAAATCTCCTAAATTGGCACATAATATAAAACCCACAAAATACTTCTACAATTAACAATTATGTTTTTAATTGTTCATCACATTAAATATGTAGACTGATAGCTAATTGTTAGAAATAATCGAGTTTGATATCTTCTTATATTTGATACGATCGTAAATCATGATAGCTAATTATTCGCACAAGCTATTCGTTAACAGAATTGCCAGGTTTGAAGTCTTCTGAGTACCTCTCGTGTTTCGATGGTTAATGCGGTGACAAACAGAGCGACTCGTGCCGTTAACTACTCGCTCCAGTTGCATGAATGATAATACGGCGTGTAGCAGTCTTACATACGTTGTAACGTGCTGCTACTAAACTAATCCGGTTTATTATTGTCTCGAAATATTTACGTTTTATAAGTTAGATTCACGCCAAATATATTCTTTACGTGCCAAATAAAATATCGGACGTTCAATATATAGCTTCCTATGTCTTAAATTGCATGATACCCGCAATTCGCGTGTTATGTCACGCGTTCAATCACGAAAAACAATAAATAATTATATTTAACTCGACAAAAAATTCAAAACGCATTGTAGGATATATTCAAAATAATTCCAATAATTATTACCCATAAATATGAATGTGACAGTAATTCGTAATTCTTACTCTATCGTTTTGATTAAAATAAATAAATTGCACTAAGCATCCGTTTCGATAAATCATCATTGTATTAATACGTGTATAATTCATTCGATACGGATTAATTAATAAACCGATATTTGTTAAGAGAATTATCGCATTTCGAATGGTAATACGAACATATACGTGAGTGACTCAACCTGTTATCTTTGCTCGTTCAAGCCTTGCCACATGAATGATAACATGGTAGACGGCGGCCTATTATACACATATCAAGGTCGCATGCCAGCTAATCTAGCTTTCAATGAAGTATTCAATGTACGATGAATTAAATAAGTAAATATTCTGTTTTCTCTCCATTTAAGTATCAATATATAATCGATATAACAATCGTCAAATGTTTCAATGTGATAATTCTTATATTATTCCACATTGTTCTCAAAATAATGAAGTAATTAGAAACAATAAAAATATGAAGTACAATACAACACGTATAACTATATGCAAACACCACAATGGAGATACTTATCATCCGTAAATATACCGTGAAAATACAATTTTACAATAATTATTATTATCTATCGATTTTAATTGCTGCTCCAAATCAGAAAATTATGCGAAATATCTACTTTAGTAAATAATCGTTTAATATATAATATTTACATGTGTGTGTGTGTGTGTGTGTATTCTTATTCACACGGATTAATAAACCTATACTGTAATAATCGTAAGATGGCTTTTTTTTTAGTATTTATGACGTTTCGAATTAAAGATAATATCATGACATCAAGTCAATATAACAAAATATTGTAAAACAGTATATAAAGAGGGCAACAAGCCAAGTAAATTAATGAACAATTTAATTTAAAAAATCATATAAAACATTTCGACTTCGATCGTGTCATTTTCAATGTTACATAAAATATGAAGTATTATGAATTAAAATTATTCTCAACAAGTACAAAAAATGTAATAAAAAACAATAATAATTTGCTAATATTGTTCAAATGTTATGTGCTATAGTATAACATTTTACATCAATTAGAAAATATACTATATTATAAATGTACATATCGTAATTATATAAAGAATGTTTTTTATTTATCGCTAACAATACAAATGTTTATATATTTTAATCAATTGTACACTTACTTAGTCAAACAATATCAAGTTTCTCGATACATAACAGAAATCGGGCAGGCTAGTAATTAACAACAAATGTATTTTTAGGTTCTCATGTGTACGCCGCTGTTTTCGTAAAGCCGATATATTTCGGCATATTGCTCGTGGCTCTGGTTATTACGATAAATTGAATATACAAAGGCACCTGCTGCCATGAGCCACGATATAGCGGCAACTCGGTGCAGCTTTATGCATGATATGCGAGTAGCTCCACGTTTCTCGTAAACGTAACGTATCCGGCAAAGCTTTCGCGTCCTAAAACGGCTCCATTAAACATTCCATTCTTCTTTCCTGCACGTTGTATCCGCCTTTCTTCTTCTCATTTACCAAACTCCTACTCTCCTTCTCTTTATTCCACAATCGTATCGTTTTTCGTTTCAAAGCGACGATCGTTTGAGAAATAAAGCTGATTGTGAAACTCAATAAGAAAAACATAATTGACTCTCTCTATATTAACTATATTATAATGTAAGAATAATTTAATAGAAAAATGATTATTAAAAAAAAAAACAGTGTTCAATTATTGCATATTCTTTAATAGTTTAATGTCGTTTGACAATTCGACTTATTAGCAACAATTTGATTTATTAGTTACGCAAAACAAGATTTGATTATATATGTTTTAGAAATTATTTTCGCTTCTTTTATGTTTCGCGAAGAATAAAAGAATAAAATGAGGCTCACGACAACGTAAAGTATAAATGTATAATACAGGCTTTTAAATTACTAAATACTCTTCCTATTGATGTATTTCTGATGTAAACTCTGCTACGTGAATGTTGGGTAATTATACATAATGTCACATTCGATATTGAAGAGTTTATAAAACTTGAAAGAAGAAGTATGTACTTATTTTTGTAGCCGTACATTCATTTGATTAGTCTTGTTCGCATTTGATTCGATCCTATCTGCACATCCGCTGCACATTGCATCTCAAGAAACATTTTAACCGCGTAATTAAGTAATTAACAATCTTGATGTTGCCAAGCACCGTCTGTAGTCAACTAGTGACTAGTTTTACGCTCACCAACTCGTGATTTCTAGTATGAGTGAGAGTACTTTAATTGGAAACCCTACGACACATGCCATTTAGTACATCCGTGGATATCATTAGGAAAGTGCTGAAGTCACAAGCAGTTGCTGTTATCTCTACATTTCTACGCACTTTCCAACCTTATTACTACTGTATTGGCTTAATGATTACTGACGTTACTTTACTTATTCACATTTTCGTATATAAATTATTTATGTACATAACTTTCGCGAAGCAATATTTTGAAAAAAAGTAATGCATAAAAAATATTCTTCTTGCACAAAAATATAAGCAATAATTTTAATACATCAATTCTTCTCTCGATATTAATAAAATAAAAATTACAAGTTACAAACTATATTTTTATTCGAAGCTTTGTAAATTGTTTCACACACACACATTTTGAAATTTTATTATTTATTAACTTCATATTATACGGTATTTGATTGTTAATTTCTTAATAGCCTTTTTACTCTTTTTAAAATGAGTAAATTTCTATTTATGTAAAGGATAAATTATTAAAGCTAAGATTATAATTTAAAAAAATATACAAAATACCATTTCTTTTTTAATTCTTTCAATTTTTTTAAACAAAAGATTAACAAAATTATTTCACAAATCATTATTAAAATTGCAGTATGTGATGATATTTGTGCGTTGAAAGAAATAAGATATGTATAACATGTACATATATCTTCACGTAAAATAATTTACTGGATAATGTAAAATTCTTTGAAACTGGCTTTGCTGTGCTTTATTCTAATACGTATATTTGTCCTACACGCGGCGTGTTCTGTGCAAACCTTTTTACTCTTAAACATCGTTTTTATCTCAACAATATACATATAACGTAACGTTACAAATATTTAATTAGAAAAATATATTTATGTACGCAAATTTCAATCAAGAAGTTTCTAAATTATTTTTATTGAATCTTTCGTCATGCCTGTTTTTTTTTTAAGTATCACAAGCATACACGAGAAAATCTTTATATATAGGCACGAATACTCTTGCGGTTCAAAGTAAACAGTATATATAAAAAAATAAAATAGCTCGCAAGGGTTTCTGCGAAGGGACTTTTTGCCAGGCATTTTCTTGCTGTTCACATCACGTTACGTGGATTTTGCAACGGATTTTCAATTCAGGCTCTCGCGGCGAGTTGGTTCAAAGGTCCCTGCGTTTGCTCACTCCCATACAATTCTGTCGCGCTATTCCCTGTGCCACGTCAAAAGAGAGAAAGAGAAGAAGAAGAAGAAGAGAGATAGAGGGAGGGAGGGAGGGAGGGAGGGAGGGAAAAAGAGGAAGAGGAACCGTTGAACGTTGAGCGACCACTTGTTGCTACTCTTCGATCCGACTCGGCCGCTTGCATTTACCCCTTTTGTCTCCCCTTGCGTTATTCTCGAAAGAGAGGCAGTAAAGGAGGAGGAAAGAATAGATGGATGAAGAAAAAGGCGTGAAGAATAAAATGAGAGATTATTAACCTACGCACCCGGGTCTCTTATATCATTGCAGTAGGCGAATCTCTTATATACTTAGTATTACTCGATAAACGCAGCGTTTTTATTGGTACCTTCACATGATGATCTACCATTTGAGATATATTGAATCAATCAATACAATTGTCCGAAAAAAAATTATATAAAAATTTTTAATTAAAAACTCCCTATTTTTTTTATATTTAAATTCGGAAGTTTTTAATTATCTCCAAAACTCAATAGGTATAGTAAAAGGTTCATCTGCAAATGTAACGGATGAATAATTTTTTCAACTTCAAGTGCTCGATGTACGTCAAGAAAACGTGTTTTCGAATAATAATTGCACCTAAACTGGACTAGAGGGACTCATACAACGTGTCGATGCAAGAGCATATTCGTATCTAATAGTGGTGCAGCGGACTGAAATCGATGGTGAAGCAATTTGCCGGGCGTTTACGCGACGTATTAATGCAATTTGCATGGCTGTATGGATCGAACGGCTCGATGGGCTTTATGGTACGAGTCAGTACACCCGATTTCACGTAGATCGTTTTTATCGAGGTTCCGATATGATTTGACGACTCGTACATATGAACTACGACGACATTTATGACTTCCTCGACCTGTCGTAAAGCATCCCATAAGACTTTTCCTATAAATGGCTGATAATAAAGTAGGACATTATAAAAGACGTGAAGGCGACAACAAAATAATTTTATCGTGCTATCTGACAGTTCAGACGTTTGTGCGTTGTAATCTAATGATGTTAAAATTAAAGTATGTACACATATATGCTGTATAATCTGTATACGAACATATTAAATCAAACAAGAGAGTGGATATTTTTTATATTTCTCTATTTGCGCTTCAGAATTCATCAATTTAAAAGAAAAATATTAAAATAAATGTGTATACAAAGTACATTAAGTTATCCTTCCTCATCGCAGCGAGAAATGACCGAATTGACATTGAAATTATCGATATTATATCACATACCTATGTCAACTCGACATAAATTCAATAAGTTATTGCTCGCTGCGATGAGGAAGGAATTCAACTGCTGACAGATCATAAAACATAGTTTTAATTATCGCCTTAAGTTACACCCGCTTTCATATGAATCACTGTTAAGCAAACATCTTCATAAATGAGTGCCGACCAAATCATGATTAATAAATTACCAGTTTTTAACGAGTGGTCAACTTTTTAATTACTCGCTCAGCTTCACTGAATAATTTATGGATCAGCAAAAGCCAGATATAAATCATGCTAATTTCACGAATAAAATTGTCATGATACAAGTAGATGATCCAAATCATCGAAAAAAAGCTAAAATTAAATTATAAAGAGTGTCTTATAATTATAACTATATTAATAATAAAGTGAAAGGAAGAAAGAAAATTTTATTGCATGATAATAATAAACGCAAAATAAATATTTAATGTAAAATTTATAGTATATTAAAACCACTTTGCTTTAATTTTCTATAAATATAAAAAGATAATTTTTAATGAATAATTTCATTTTGTTATTTTTGTTCTATTATCAATGCCCTTCACTCTTCCGAAATCAGAGTTTTGATTAATTTTCTCCTTTATATAATAAGAAACTTATTTCGCAACATCTGGAAATTTCTTAAAGTCTTCGTAAATTGTCATACAAAAGATTTCCTTTGCAAAGCAAATTTAAAGCTTCTTGAAATGCTGAATCGTACTAGAGCATAGTAAAAGGGGAAAACTTATTTAAATGGTAATGATTTTATTTAAATAATCTATTTCTAATTTCCTTTTGAAACCAGTAGATATTACAGATCAAAATCGAATACCAAATTCTAAGACAACTCTGCGAAAAAATAATTTCGTGAAACAAATTAAATTTATTGACATTTTATAATAACGTAAGAAAAAATATAATCAATGAGAGAGCTCTCAGAAAAATATTTAATAAGAAAAATCTACAATATTCTAGATTAATATTGTTCATTCAGAATTAATTAAAACAAACTGTAAGTTAAAGCAAATTTTTATAAATTACAAAATCGCAGATAAACGTGAGAATACCTTAATCAGTTCGCTAATTATAAAAACACCAATGAAATATCAGGAATAAATCTTATGAATTCTTATTAATATTACCAACTCAACCTATTCTCGTATGGCAACAAAGAATCAATTCTTCATTTTTTTTTATCAATATGTTTAATTATGTACGTGTGCGTTTGAATTAAGCTAGATTATTTATATTTATCACATATTATATGTTAAAATTGCGGATATGTAAAATGGTGATGTGAACCTCGTGTTAGTTTTGGTACAATCGTTTTTCATATTTTACTTTTACCTAAAAATACGATTAACCGAAATTGTTTATTATTATATTTGTAGTATTATTTTGACGACTGAGGAAGATCAAATAGATTGAAACGTCCCATCTCTTTCAACATTTTTAATGGAATAAATCATTCATTTTTAAGTGAACACCTTAATTTGCCTTTTTGACCTTTATATTTTTATATAATAAACATGCTTTTCATATTGCACTCGAAAATGACTGTACAAATAATGCATAGAATAGCCTTTTATACATCTTCTCAAGACGTGGTTATTCCACGTATACGTTTCAAAAGGACCGCGAATCATTACTTGTGCTTTTTACTGCAAATAAATCGTCTGGGTAAAACCTATCTACTTGTCTTGTACTAGGTTGTTATTACAAGCGTCGTTTGAAGCGACAACTTCTTTAATTTTCAAGGATGCTTACTCTGTATCTTTTGCATTATGGAGAAGTACATAGGAAGAAATTATGTGCCTTGTCAAACAAATTTGTTAAATCTTTTCGGGAATGTTATATGTATATTTTTAGTTATATATGTATTATATTAAATTATTGTACTGTATACTATTTATATATTATAACTCAATATATTTAAAGTATTAAAAAAAAATACAACATATTAATTAATTTAGAAAAATGCTTTTACCTATCAAAATACTATCAACATTTTACGTTCCCCATCCTACATATTACCTTCATTATTATTTATTAATTTATTATTATATTAAAAAATAACTGGTCACATTATGGTATTATTGACATAAGAGAAATTACGTTTTACATTTGTAATTTCAATAATCAATATTAGATCTAAAATATTTAGTTATTATTTTTTATCTCTTATTTCATCGATTTAACGTAGCGATTTTTAATCCACGCATTTGAATGTTTTATATTCATATTGTTGTTGTGCGTGTGTGTGTGTAATTAATTAGTTCTTACAAGTTTAGCTTCATTAGTACTAGAATAGTAGTTCAATACAAGCGTGAACTAATTTTGCTATCAAACTTAGTTCCCAAATGAGTAATGTAAAATTTTTGCAAATGGGACGAGCACATACATGATATGTTAAATTCCAATATGGTGTTCTTAATAAAGATAATACAAACTTCGAGAAGATATGACGACAGCGCTGACAGCATCGTAGTTATAACGACTTAATCACGTTTCAGCACTATATTGCCGTTCCTTAAGATACATCAACTAAGTTTACAGTTTTTATCCTCGTTTTTAAAACGCGACCAACCAGCCAGATATTACGCTACGTTCATTGACCTTTCGTTCTTTACCGTGAATGTTACATCAAAGTGTGGTGCTAAGGCGTTCTTATTTGGTGCACATGACGCATCCTTGGTAAAATTAATTGCCTATAAAATAAAACGGCTATTTTTACGATCCTGAGGAGTCCAATTACGGGAGAGGAAGAGAGCGAGCGTATGACAGAAATATATCGCGAAAGAGTAGAAAAGTACGACAATGGACTGTAAACATTCTATATTTCGTAGCTTCATCTTTTCAACGACAATTGATTGCTTAATGCTGACAATGACGACAGAATATTAGCGCATTCGTTTTAATGCAAGTATCTTTTCTTGAAGGATCATGTATTCTCAGTAACATATTAAGGGAGCATATACGTTTGTCGGTTTAAGAAAATCGATTTTTTTAAATGCATTTTTCGACAGTCTGAACCTTCAAAAATATAAATAATCCTAAAACTGTTTTTTTTTTTTTTTTTAAATTCCAATAAGTAAAATTGCGTTCGACAAATAGTTTTCGCAAGAGAGCTTGTTAAAGTTAACGAATAAGCGCTGTAATCCACCATGTAGCGCTCAGGGCTGGCGCGTGCGCCTCACATGTACCTAGTTCGTGACTAGTATTCATAAGTAATGTCTTTTAAGACAAGTCTTTGTGAGGTCGCTCGAGCGAGTCGGATGTGTTTCGTCCCGACTCGGGTGTTGCATCACCTCAATTAATATTTTTGGAAAAATGTTGCCGACTTTGACCGAGCCTAGTATTCTGTACATCGGAAGTCCTTCACTCGTCTAGGCGCGCGGGGATGCGGAGAACGCTACGCGTGGCCGCAGGCCAGGCGTCCAGTGTTTGGAGGGTGCACCATTTTTCGTTTTGTTGCATCATCTTTCATACACACACCTGCCTGGTTCTGAGATGGCCGGTGCTTTGCGTACAGTTTTCGCCTTTTTTGGGGAGTCCTGTGGAAGGTTGGAGGTATCTAGGAAGCGACTGGTCAAGTTTATCTCGTCGAAGAGGACCAGAGCCTTAATCACTAAAGAAGAAGAATGTCTTTTAAGATGCTCATCGACATCTTAAGACTGTATTTATAATCTAGATATCTTATTTTAAATAATAAGAAAGAACTATGAATATCGGCATTTGACCTTTCTCCATATTGTATTGCATAAATAATGAAAAGTTAATAAAATTAATATTGTTTTTATTTCTCTCTTAATTAATATTGTAACATAATACTAAATATAACATAAAGGCATATGTAACAGAGTAGTTGCCGGAAAATTATCCCTACTTCTTCTATTTTTTCTGACTTTTACGGCGTATATCCTCGCGCGTATTTGCCGGAGTTACCCTAATGTAAGTACTCTTATACTTGTGTTTCATATATTATACATTATCTTGAAATTTACATTATCGTGAAGTTCTTTCTAGATAATAGATATATTTGTTGAATAAAATTTTAGAACTCGATTAAAGAGATTCTGGAAAGATATGCGCTAATCAATGATAGTGGAAGCTGAACGATTTCACATCAGTCAGAGCAAAACCGATTATTGGTGGATAGGTGCTTCGTGGTTTCCGATAAAACTCAATGGCATGTCGCTTCCAGTAATCGACGATGGTAGATTAATATCGCGATCGTTCGCAGATAGTAGGCAGAATGCGATATTAATCCAGAATAGCGACACGCGTACTGACGGTGACATACGTATTGCGTTCGATTGCCAGTTCGCCAGCCATTTTTATACGCGCGGTGGCTCTCCGCTTCGATCGAAGCGCTCGGGTAGGTATGGTACCTCCTTCCCGTGAGGATTTCTCTTTGAGTGTCGATCGCGTTTCCCCCGGGGTTCAAGTCGATGTCCGGCAATTATTTATCGTCGCCCTATCATCCGCCCTACCGTCCGCCTCTCAGTTCGCAAAGCGGTCAGGCGATTCGATACTTAGTGGAACTTTATAAATCGTTTATAAGCTGGCGCGCCCTTATTTTCGAAATCACGAATTATTTATAGAAAGTCTGTCTATTGGTTGTCATGTGGAACAATCGATTTAATTGAACAATTAATAAATATTTAATTGAATCAACTATTAGAATCAAATCAATTTGATGATAATCCATTCTCGCAGTATAACTCGTGATAAAAAATATATATTGTTTGATTCTAATTTAAAGAGTTATATGAAAATAAAGATAGATTGGTACGAAGATAAACTGGCCATAAAGATGATTTCTAGTGTTTTCCTTTATGTATGGCGCTTGATATATAAACATGACGTATATACTTGACGTCGCTGCGTAATGCGTTTCCAGAACCGCATAATATGCGACCTCCTACAGTGAGCTCTCATGGTATGTTTCTCAAAGTCGCCTGACGTACTCGACAAAAGATGAAATATTGGGGACACGCGTGCTCGCAGCCCAGCAAGCTGTGTTGTTGAACGTAGAACCATTTGTCGCGCTAGGTGACTCCAGCCGGATATATTTATATCGCTATATAGTATCGCCTTTCACCTTAAGACAAAAAAAGATAATTAGGCATTCGCGATACCATCGAATGAGAGTTAATCGTGTACATTATACACGTATAAGTGCCGTATATAGCGAATAAGAACAACCGAGACGAGAGGCATCCCAGACCTGTTAATTATATAACCTAAAATAACTTATGGATAAACATTTCGACCTGACACTTTTTGGCAATAATTTTCAACGTTAGATAATATTCAAGAATTCTTTTCCTAAAACGTTCACAGTGCCAATGAGAATCACGATGCGAGAGCGATTGTACAAAGATCTTATGTCAAGCAAAGTTGGCGAATCATTATGCGAATAGCACAATAAAATATATTAAAAGAGATATTTTTTTAAAGACAAGTGAATATGATCGGCCAAATGACAGTCAAGCAGGATTTTGGTTGCTAAAGTAATGATTAAAGGAACTACATACGTGGTAAATAAAATTCACACATTACTTTAGCAACCAAAATCCTGCTTGACTGTCATTTGGCCGATCATATTCACTTGTCTTTGAATTTCGACGGTCCATTATAAATCGTAATCTTAGATATTTTTTTATTTATATACAAGACGATTTAAAATGCTAAATCTATTTATTAATTTCAACTATAGTATAGATACTTGTTGAATGTATATTGAATATTGTAGACAGTTAGAAAATATAGATCAGTAAGTGATATATATATAATATATAATACTTTTAAATATGTATACAAATATTATAAGACATATATAAAGCAAGGATTGAGTAACGATGTATGTATTATAAAATGGTATAATATTATAATTAGAGTCGCGATGGCAATGTCCATTATGGATAAATTATTCGCAGTTATTCGTCCCAGCTTTTCTGCAATTATTTGTCCCAAAATGCTGGCTTCAGTTTAAAGTTGTGGATGGATCTCTCAGGATCGTATATATAATACTTGGTCGGTAATTTTGAGGGTCTCGGTAAATAGTCTCTGCGCAAAATGGCCGCGAGGGGATAAGGGAAAAGAACGGTAGAAGCGAAGCCGAGATAGATAACGGTAACCGGTGCTAATTTATTTGCCTTATCCTATTTCGCCCACCACCAACGTGCTCACGTTACTGTGAATGTTTCCTGATTACATACCATTGTTTTCATCCTCGACAATGTACGTACTCGGATTAAAAGCATGAAATGGCATCATTGTAATCTTTTATTGTGCGGTAATACACGATTTGTACACTACCGCTGGATTTTAATCTCGCTTTAAATTGCTGTGTTTTAATTGGTAGAAGAAGAACGAGTAAAATGTTCGTCGCGGATTCTTTCAAGAAATATTTTTGCCTTCGCAATAAGATGCGCGGTGCAAAATTCTCAAAGCAAATATACGGCAGCAGTGTCATTATGTTAGTCCGTTTCGCGTTCTCATGTAAACATGTAACGTACGGAGCTGTCCTCTTAGATAATTACTCTTCACTTCATATTTCAAACTGGTGTACGAGCTTGTCACTTCACATCAAGTTCATTGAACTTTTCATGAGAACATGGCACTACGATACCATTTGTACTTACCGCATTTCCCTCATTTTACAGCAGAGAAGTTAAAGTAGGTCATCACATCCTTTATTATCAATATTACGTTCGCGCCGCTACTTAATAATCAAAACTTATTAACAAACTTTCGCGATCTCTTATAAAAAAGTATAAAGTATTAAATCAACTTATTCAAATATTCTCAACCTTTACACATTTTTAAATAAATACTGTACTTATGCATAACATATATTGATTGTTCTTATTATATGTCGGGACAAACATTTTCATTTTACATCAAAACAAGAAATTAATACTTAATTTATTGGGAAAGCCACTAGGACAACATCTCGTTAATAATTCGCATTACTACATGAATTTAGCGAGAGCACATCGTTAATATACTACAATTTCTGCCTTCAATGCGATAGCATGATTCATAATTTACTTATACCGTATACACGTAACGTTTGACATATTTCCATATATTTTATGTTGAAGATCTGTCAATTTCGCCGTGAGTAGGATTTGTAATAAAATATTAATACTTTCACTTCAAATAGCCATGCACATGCAATTTTACTTACGATGTAACTGATGATTGGGCATCTGATAATGAAATGCGATCTATTCTCTCTTTTATCGAAAGTCATCCAAAATCTTACCTGAAAGAAGAAAAAAATAAATATAGTTATACATTCAATAATAAAATAAACGTTATATCTAACGCACGATCGTAAACAATCACGGCTGTTATACTTCTTCGATTTTCGCGCTCTAGCAGATGGAAAAAATCTTCCACTGATTGCTCCAAATTTTACGGTGAACATTTTTTTTTACAAGGACAGAATTTTATAAATTAGGAATATACTTAGTAAAATAATATGAAAGCCAATCATCTAAAATTTTTTCTAATTTTGAAAGAAAATATTCGACAACAAGTTTAACCTTAAGAGAAGGCAATGAAATAAAAATGACAATCTCGACAATGATACATAAATTATATCGATAAGTGAAACAAACTTAAGTCAAATGTTTTTATTATTTTCCCATTTCCTTTCAAAAACTCGGCGGAACAGCATGCAGCAAACAACGCACACTATACTTTAAAACCATTTATGTGATTTACCGTGTAAATTACTTTATGCTTAATGTAAGAGCACAAAGTACTTAACGATACACCGCACTAATTAACAAGCTCCGTTAAATTTCCTACGATAAATAAAAAGAGCGGTGTAACAAGTACGAGAAAATAGCATGTAATAAGTATATGTTACTGCAGCTAGGAGGTGTTTAAGGACAATTAATTCGAGATTTAATTCAATCAAGGCGACAAGCATCCACACTGGCTATTATTAATTACTAATTGGCCCTGCCGTACGATACGCCGGTTATAAGACACAGCCAGTGTTTCTTTGGCCGGTATAATTAGTCGCAGAGGGTGAGGTGTCTGGGGAGGATCATTAAGGATTTACTTATAACTCGTACAATGGATACTTGCCGATCTCCACGGCGATACCGCGCGATTCCTTCTGAGTCTGATCATCCTATACTATCCCTACCATACATCGTTAAATCCAGCCAACGTGGCCGATCACCGACTTGTATTTCTGGGCTTTAATTAGATGTTCTGAGAAATAGCATTAAGTCCTTGATGGATTCCAACAAACCTTTTATTTACACATCGCTGCTTCTAATTAAATTATTAAAAGGAGTTGAATGTTACAAGACCAATATCAGAAATATTGGTCTTAAAATTCATTCAATCTAAATATAATTTGTTTTTTGTAATGTAATAAAATTAAAGCAATATGATTAATAAATATCGAATGCGTTTGCGCTGGTTATAATTATAAAATTAATAGATAAAATACATTGATAATCCGTTCAAGATAAAGCAACAAAAGAAAAATACATTATTAAAACTGTTGTTTTAAAAAAAAAAACGTCAATTAGAGCAACAACTCATCTCCAGTTTCTCTCGCTAAGCAGATGGAAGATATAAAGTTAATTAAATTTAATAATTAAGTAAACCGGTGCTTTTAGTGTCAACGTTTTTAACAAGTTGCATTAACATTCCTGCGAAAGTTAGTCGACATTCAAGTAGCATGTAGCACCTAATTAGAACACAGATATATTGTACAATATGATATCTATTTATACGCGGATCAAATGTACAGACAGTTCGAACAGTTGTTGATGTAAATCGATTATTATAAAAGCATAGAAATGATTGGAGAACCGCCTGGGCGTGCCATTCTCCAGAGTGAAGTGCGCAGGTACTTTGCAGTCTTCTGAGTTCTCATCGTCTGTTACGTATCTGATTCTCGGTCGTCCAAGGGTCGACACTAGTCGACGCTGAATGATGCTAGAAAAGCAGACAATCAGACACGCTCCGAATGCCAGCCGGACTAGTCTCTTTCTCCCTCAACGCTGTATCTTATTTCAGTCACCGTTTCTCCATGTTCTCTTTCATGATTTTCGACAGGTCGCTTCGTGTATTACTTTCCGCTTCCAACGGGAAAATCAGGCAAGTAACTGAATCACGATAATAAATGCATTGTCGAAAAAAGTTATACAAAATACCTATATAATCGGCTGTGCACTAATACACAGCTGAGAGCGTAATTTAATCCGTTTATTCAAGAATTATAGAAGCTATTCTGTTGACAAAACCGCATGCTGAATTATCATCGGTCATCGTTCATTATCAAGCGCCTCTCGTGTAAGCAGCTATGTAAAACCGCAGACGGGCTTAATGAACGACTTGCTGAAAGTTTTGGGGATCGGCGAAATCCCCGGAGAATCGTGCATCTGCACAGACGGGATTCGGGTTTAGACTATAAGGGTCTACGTAATGTGGTTTAATGCGGTATCCTTGTCCTCATCCTGGTTATACCCTCTCGAGATACGAGCCTAGTTCTGGGTTGTGAAGTGGGTTTACGAGAAATCGATTTGCCGAAGAGGATTACGAGACGCAGGGGGCAGTGGTCGTCGGTCAAGCCACACACATGATCGATATTCGAGTTCCCGATATCTCATGACCTTTTCCATCCTTCAGTATTCATTGTATTACAATAGAAACCTTTACTTCATCGCTATCCGTCTCGCACCGTGTTACTTCGGAAAAATCCATAATTACTTGAAAACCGTTGTGCAGTATTCACGTTGAATCGTGCACAATTAGGTGGGAGTAAAAAAATTGGAACGCGCATTAATTACTGTAAAATGTTCGCGGTGCGAGTGCAATCGACACCATCGCGCTGGAAGCACTTGAACTTTTCGATAGCTTGATTTAATTAATTGCCCAGACGTGTAATAAATTTACACTGACGCAAAGAGATAGCTAAATATACCATAACGATGTAATCGATTGTGTCCAAAAGCATACAATATCTCTCATTGCCGAACGCAAATATTGATTTTCGTAGACAAAAATTCTGTTCAGTCACTGGAAGTTAATGTTAAAATCATTTTATCACATCCTACGATCGGTGATTGCTGTCATTATCGTTACGGTTTAGATCCCTAGTGATAGTATTATCAACGTTCATATTGATATCGAGGACATTACGATACAATTATCCATAAACGTGCTAAAATAACGATGACATTTCAGCAGTTACCAATTACCGATGTAATCGTGTATGTAAATCCCTGCGACGTGACGATCCTTAAAACATTAAATGGGGAGAATAATAGGGAACCGATATAAAGCTGTTGTAAAATCATAATGATCTGAAGTGAATTTGAATTAATTGATCGTTCGTAAAAATACATATAACATGGGAATCAAATATTTTTAACAAAATTTAACTGAAAATTAATTTAAAAATGTGACATTTCTATATTAATAACACATATAAGTATAAAATAAATACTGAAAGCATAACATTTTCGAGAAATGCTAGTCGTAATAACAAATGACTAACAAATTAGCGCGCTATGATAAAAGACAAAAAGCCTTTCATTTGGTTGCCGAGCTTTTGTCGAAATTTCTTGGTAAGGAAACATTGAGGAACAAACACAAAAGAAGGGAGACCAAACTCGTCTAACAGTAGGACAGCGAAGCTGAAATAAGAAGGAAGAGAAACAAGATAGAACGAAGAGAAAATGTCAAAAAGAAAAAGCGAGATAAAGAACGCAAAAAGGAAGGAAAAAAGAAGAGACTAGGAGAAATAAATTCTTTTCTCGGACGCCTCGTGCCATCTCACAAATAGCCCATAGAGTCAAGATGGTTTGTATGGGTGCCGTGGGACTACCTCGCACCTTTCGGCTTCTCCAAATACCCACATAGAAAACCCCAGAAACCGCATCGACCAAGACATCCGCGGTTATTTACTCTTACCCAGGATCGATGCCGCCACTCTGCACACAGTCCCTCGCTTCTATCTGTGTGAATATCAATGCATTGCCGCAAACAGTTCTCTTTTTCCTTTTTCAGTCTCTGAATCTATTTTTACGGTAATTAATGCAAAGCACTTTAGTCTGTTAGAAAAATAGAAGTGAAAAACAATGAATCGAAGACAATAATGTAACGTAACGCTATTCTGCAAACAAATACAATTACGAGGAAATAGTATCACATAACATTATTTTTGGTACCTTTATAATAAATTATTATATTATCATATCGTAATTTTCAGAAGATGCTCTATTTAAAAATTATTATCAATTTATCGTTGCTCTCGATAGTTCACTCTCAAAATAGATATTCTTTGACCCGTATGAAGCTGGCATCCCAAAATTAAAAAATCGATTTTTTTTTCTTCATGCATTCGTTTGCTCACGAATGCTCAGTTGGAATTTTTGTTTGCTCACCCTTAGTTCAAAAGATATACGAAAATTATGTTTTGGGGGGCCAGCTTCACACGGGTTTTTCTTTGATTAAAGAGTAATTTGCTTATATTATATATCAATATATATATAACTCAATATATAAATAGATTAAATCTCTTGATCATATTTTCACAAGTTTTCATAGTTTTTACCAATTAATGCTAAATTTAAGTCTTCGTTTAGATTATTATAGATCGAAATCATCAATTTGAGAAATTTTTTGCGAATTCAATGTAAAATCGTCTTTAATTAAATATATATTTGTTAATTACACGCATGAGTAATCACATTTTGTTCTCAGCTATCAATTGCCCAATAATTAATTTCACATTTATTATTATTATTGTTTTTAAATCTCGAGAGGTCAATTTATTTTACATTATTCCTTTAATATAAATAAATAAAATTTAATAAGTTAAACAATATCTACTTTTATAATGAAAGAATAAAAATATCTGACCCATTCTTAAGTCCTGAATAACGGCATATGGTAGATACCATGATTTATAAAAATTAACATCCATCTTAGTGCCTACGGGGGAGTATCGTCGATGCCTATCGCCATCGGGCCATTCTATTCGCGTCATTCACGATCCCGGTAGTGCCTACTCTTCCTGCACGTGTAGATCATATATTGTAAAGGAGACCGGGTCTCGTTGGCACAAGAGATAAGTTGGCATTGCGTTCAGTTTATGTACTTATGGCAAAAGAAGTAATGGAAAAGTTACTGCAAAATATGTCTTTTATATGTAACATAGATACTTATCCTTCAGTTTCATTTAAATCAAACAAGTATTATCACAAAAAAAGAGAAAAATGTAATTCAAGGGACATGAAGTATATTTTCGAGCTCTTCAATATTTTGTATTAATATCTACTGCTCGGCTTGAGAAACTAAATCTAAATGACGTATTATCAGTTAAAAGAAAAGTCTTTTATTATACGATATGTTATTTTGAGTGATGATAGTAATTTGTTATAATAAAACCAAATAAAACCATTAAAAGATCAAATGTATGTAGAGATGGGGTACGTTGACTTATATATTTAATGCAGCTTATGCAAGGTCAGCATAGGTTAGGATGATGTGCTATCGTTCGTACTTCGCACGTGAAAGTTGTGAGACGTAGCTATTGATGTTCGTGGTGCATTACGTATACTTATATAAAAAATATAAAAAATTGTATCCTGGGCATGTATCATGGAACAAAATCAGAGAATGGAGATTCTGATAGAAATTATTCCTTAAAAAAAAAAAATACAATAGAAATCTGGAGAATAATTGAATAATTTCAATCGGAATCCTTAATTATAAATAACTGGATTACACTCTAACAATTACATATCTATTAATATAGTGATAATTTGTATCTTTGATTCATATTGCTTTTTTTAAATGCGAACTACTCAGCTGTGAATGGCTGGCATGATTTTTTAACCATCTTCGACTCTATATATCATAAATCACTGTGGATAAGTGGCAGTGCCGCTATCACAATCACCAAATTAAAGTGAGCCTGCGGAGATATGCCAAAAATTTGACAAGCAGCGGAAATAACGATGGACGTGGTGCAGTTTCACAAGCCATGCGATGGATCTACGTCTGACCTATCATGCAGCTGTTTCGCGATCGATTATCGTAGCCATGAGGCGAAATCCTGTCACGGTCCGAACAGAATCCCGCATAGCCAAGAGGAGAAAGAGATCGATATATCATGCTGAAGCTTTGTGCAGGGCGGAGAAAAGATAGGAGCGCGTATGACTCTCGCATACCACAAGAATGACACCACTTACGACGCCTCCGTAATATTACTTCTTTATCTTATCAAAGATATAGCCAAACGAATAGCTTACAAGCAATTCAAATGCACGTGAGACGATTTCGTTAATTTTCTAGTGCATTTAATCGTCTTCTCATTAAATTTTCTGCAGCAAAAACACATTATAATAATTTAATATCAACAAAATAAACACAATAAGATGTTATGAAATCAGTCAATAATCTAAAAATAACGTTTCAGAAAAAGTTTTATATTGAAATTATATAAAAAAGACAATATATATGACAATTCAAATTTCTTGAAAGCAACTCGACCTTACGTATTAATTGTTGTCAAATTACTAAATTAATATAAAATGAAAAAAAAAACTGGTACAATTCGCTGAATTCTAATAATCGCTGAATATTCTAATAATCGTATTTCCTTAAATACGATTTAGGTGGCCGGGCACAACGTTGAACATGTTAATGGCGACACCATCTACAATATGCAAATATTAATGGCAAATTCGAAGGGTAGAGGTAGTAGCAACAGAACGATCAAAAAAGCATCTGGTGTATCGCGTGACGACGTGACACGGGCGAGAAATTATCTCATCCTCGCCATGGTCCTCACGCTATTATCAAAGTGCACCATGTGGAGTTGCACGCCGGAAGTAATACGCCGGAAGGTAGACGGAATGGCAACATAAAAAAATCGTACTAATATTATAAAAGGATCGTTTCATAGTCTACTAGAAGATGAAAAAAGAAATCACTACTTCTTCTCAGACAAGACTAGAATAATATGAGACCAACGAGCTGAAAAGACTTTTGCGGAAAAGGAGGTAGTCAGTGATACAACTTGTTTTCCATACATATCGTAGGTTTGTACTTAATTAAAGTTAGCTATGTTATATAATTCAGGACATACAGAAAATCGTATCGCCACGCTCGATACGAGCATAAATTGTTGTTGAGAAAATTTTCTTCAAGTTATATAGCTTAATGACGATCCGCCTCGTACCGGTATACGGACTTAATGGTACCTTAAATAGAGACTAATATCGTATTTACGACACGATATGAGCGCGCCGACGGAAATCGTAAAGTTAAAATATTTCGCGCCAGCTTTTCTAAGCGGCGAAATGAGGGAACGCGAGTACTTTTTTTTTGACGCGAGATACATCTTAAATATAGATTGACAGGCAGTTCGTTTTTTAAAGCTTATAAGAGCATGTAATTTTTAATGAAACACATAAAAAAAACTATCGCCTTAATCTTCGTAAAAAAATTTGTACTGAACAAGTATATTGTGAATAGTGAAACTCGATTTGTTGTACAGTCCATCTTCTACGTGCAGTAAATTAAATAGTAGTCAATAACTACGTCTGTAAAGAATCATCTTAAATTCTTAAAGGACTTAGGATATAATTGATTTCTCTTCCATCACATTTATGTTGAGTTGAACGTATAAATGGGACCGTGTGCAAACGTACCGCCCCGATAATTGACGGCGAATGCGAGTGCAATCCAATGGTTGTAGAATCTCCTTGTCGAGGAATCATCCTCGATGGAAAACCGGTCGAGCTGGGAGTTAGTTCTTGCCGTGAAGCAAATTCCACTTTGGTTGGGAAGCAACCGGCAGACCTGAGAACGACGAACATTGATCTCACCCGGAAGTAATGATGTAACAAAGAGACTGCGCTAAAGGACTCGCGCTTTCAGATACTGGCGCAATGAATATTTTATCGAAAGGACACGCTGTCACAGGGGGATGGACATTCTTGTGGTTTGAGCTTTGAGCATATTGTTGCGTGACGTCCAAGTGTTTCACTACAACCTAGCTGTAATTTCTAAGATGATTACGATCATGACGCAAACCGACAGAATGTATTATATAATACATATAATGTAATTTTTAAGCATTCTACATTTTATTTGGACTCGTAAAAATAAAACAAAATAGACACTTGAAGGGCCTATTAAGTAACAAAGAACTTTTAATTCAATAAATAAAAATAAAAATAAAAGATTACAATTTGTAATCTTTTATTACAATTTGTAATTTTTTATTTTTATTTTTATACGTTGAATTAAAAGTTCCTTGTTATTTAACTGGCTGTTAGCCTTTCAAGTGTCTATTTTGTTTTATACTTACAAAGCCTTATTATTATTTATTATTCATAAAAATAAACATCGAAATTCATTATATAGTAGCTTTCTGATTTAGTTAATTGCGTTTTATACGTTATTTATATCTTATCATTTATTATATTTATTGATCCCCCCCCCCTTAAATTATTTGTTGATTTTGGCATCATTATGCAAATTATTTTTGTTAATAAAAAAAAACTGAAATGGAAGTTGCAAAAAATCCTAGTTAAACCATATTATTTCACAATATCTACAAAAATAAAAATATCAGTAAATATCAGTAAAGAGCGTAAATGTAGAATGGTTGCGGTCTAGAATTACGGTCGATATTTCTTCCATTTCGAGTAATCAGGAACCAAACTCGCGAACAATGTCCGCAAAAACAAAACGTACTTTCCCGTGCGAGGACGCCGATTCAGTTCATTCCGGCGCCACAAACTAATCCAGGAAACTGCGCTCGATTGCATGTCGGTGCCGGGATAACCAGCGGGTTTAGACCTATGGCCGTTGCACCAGCCCTGAGAGGTTTGGATAACATATCGATATCGGAGAAAAAGATTAATACCCCCGTAGGTTGGGCACAGCCGCGCCGTTTGTTTCCGCTTGTTTGTAAGCCAATACGAGGGCTCTGCACTGATGAGAGACACCGGCACCGTTGTAAACGTAAAGCACTCGATTACGATTTAATGACGCATAGAATAGACATATTTAGTTGGAAATAATACGATGATTAATGCTACACAGAAAATATATATTTCGTGATATAAACATATCCTGTAAGTGGGATAATCCTTTAATATACAATTCACTCTGATTGCATTGTCTAAAAAATGAACGATTTCAATATACTTTACATTGAGATACATATTGAAAGTATTTATTTTCACTTAATTTAGCTGCTACTAAATTAAATAAAAATATAATGTAAGAATATACACTGCATAACTTCAATTCCTATTAAAGTTTTTCATTAATGTATATTTCTTATTACATTATATTACATCTATCATTATATAAATCTATCATTTTGTATCAGTGTATACAATTATTATATTTTTATTACTGTGTGTGATTACTTTTTATTACAATTTTTACAATATAATTGTACCTTTAACAGAAACAATAATTATGAATCTATTATATCGAAAAGAACAAAATGTGTTATATAACATACTAAAAACTGAGTGAAATCAACGACGTTAATACTGCGAGAGAGAGAGAGAGAGAGAGATGGCGAAGTATAATTTTCTTTGTATTACTTTTACCGTTAACTTTTATAAACACTGATAATGATCCAATAGGGATCGTTTCCCGCGAAAAAAAAATATATATAGATTTAATATAATTAAATATAAATTTTATTAAAATTTAATATAATACTAAATAAGGTCTTAATAACGATTCTAATAAATTTGGTTTTATTAAAACCTTATATAGATTTAATTTGGACCATATAATGATCCATATTAAGTTATATAAGACCATATTTAAACTTATTAATTCAACTTATTAAAACTTGTTAAGACCATATTAAAACATATTAATTCAACTTATTTAAAACTTATTAAAATTTAATTAAATTATATAAATTGGACTTTAATCAGATTTAATAAGGACTTATTAAACTTAAATAAGTTGTTAATATAAACTATATTAAAATATATACATGTTCGCATTTATTTATAAGGTTATATAAAAACTATAAATTCTTTATATGAATTTTGATGAAATCCTTATAAAGAACTTTAACCATGTAATATGTAAAAAAAATGAATAAAGAAACGAGACTGTGTATTTTCGTAAAGTTGCAAATTTACTTTTAAATTATCCAAATCTCAATTAACATATTTATAATTGAATAAAATATTAATAAATTTGTAGTATACAATATTAATTCTCATAAGCTTTAATACAATTTCCATACCTCGTGCTGTGTCACATATCAGGATAATATTCGATTACACGGTAGATCATTAATTTTCTAATTCATTGTTGTATCGTGTATCACAAAAGCGTGTTTATTAATGTATCGACATTCCACGGTACAATATCTGAAATCTAATATCTTTGTTCTCTGACTTTATTCTTTATCATTTTCCATAATAATTCCAATAGCGCGCTTACGAAAATTAGAATCCCCTTCATGTTACTTCATTCTTATTATCCAGCACTGAATTTTTAATAATAAATTAGCTTAAGCTTCACTGAGTCTACTTTAAGGCAATGTGTAAACAATCGTACTTCTTTCCATGTTAGTGTATCAACATAAGCATACTATTGTTACGTTTCAGTTCCGAGAAGTATTTTCCTACATATGATTATTAACGATAATAAGAATTGTTTCACAGAAACTCATTTCGTTTTGTTCATTATACGATAACGTACAAATAGTATATTATGTTCTAATAATACGGAAATTAAAAAATATGTTTAAAAAATTGCAACATTTTTTTCGCAGTTTTGTATAGTGATAATAAATAACTGAAAGAAATGAATTTTAATTTACTACTTCAATCTTTTTATCATCAATTTGACTATAGTATAAACGATAGTCGAAGATTTGCTTAGTAAATGAACCGATTCTCAAATGATGATCGAATTTGCGCTTTCCGTGTTGCAGCTGCGGCGGACATAAGCGTGATTTATCTCATTTTGCATACCAATTTCGTTCGCCTCCGTTCATGGGCCATTGGGACTTCCGATTTTCATTCGGATAAATTATCTCTGCGTTTTATTTGAGCGCATTTCGATTTCAGACAAATTTTCCATTTTCTTCTGGAGAACCAAACGACCGTTTTCTTTACTTCAAAAATCATTTACGAAAAATGGTATTAGTTTTTTCTCCCTGTGAAATATGACCTCTCAGAGTTTTTTAATCATTTTCAGAATATGCCTTTGGCGATTAAAAAATGATTGAAGAACCACCAGTCTCGACTATGTTGAAGGAAACACTTAAATGAATATAAATGAGAATTCTCGTTCGCGCGCAGCGATTTTACGCGCGTCAAACACGGCGTGAAACATCACGGCGAGAAAAAAGTCAACACGATATAATTTACTGCAGCATAATATTTTATTCACGTATAGGAACATCCGGACTGGCCGTTTTGCGCATCCTCCTCGTCATGTTCAAGAGGAGGACCATGACCCTCGAGTATCACGCCCGCGCTTGCGGGACAAGTTTTGTTTACGTTAGCTCTTACATCCACTAATGAGGAAGCTATAATATTACGCTACGTAAGTAATGGACATACTCGGTGCACTGTTACGACCAAGCTTAACCCCGAGTGCTGGTTAGCGGTTAACGATCCACCTTCCTGTTCCTTGCCTTCATAATCGTTCTGTATCTTTCGCGTGCCATTCCGCGATATGTAAAAAATAGAATTTTCAAAATTCAGGCGAACAATCTGTCGGTTGTGTGTGTGTGTGTGAGAGAGAGAGAGAGAGAGAGAATTCTGATTTTCCAATTCTATCATATATACATAGTACATTTAGATTTCTTGCAGATTTCTCTTCTAAAATTTCAACTCAGAGTTTTCGATCAAATATTGAAATTGCTAAAAGCGTTGGACTTCAGAATCACAAATATTTAGTTTTAAATCGCTTCAGATTTATTAGGATATATAGATAATTTTAATTATATTATTTATATATATATATATATATATATTAATATGTTGTTTAAATATCAAGTTGTTTGTTTTTAATTTATGATATTAAAATTTTACCAAAAAAAATTTTTAATGTTATATTCTTCACAAAAAATTTTACGATCTCCGCATATATGATATCTATTAACAAAAAAAGATTAAATTTATGTCTATGCTTTATTCAATTATATCGTAGTAGTTTAATAGATGTATAATAGTTACGCCGTTTATTCGGATGTCTATTTGCGACATTTCGGTCAGTCGACACTACTTGCAAAGAATTTATCACCTACACCCTCGTAGGTTTCATCTTGATTCCTCTCGCCAGATCGTTTCCTCTCTTTCTCCGTCTTTCGCACGAAGATCTCTGGAGAAAAGTTAGACTATCGTTTCTTACCCTATTTCCTTCTCTCTGTAAATACGTGTCCATTGTAGTTCGCGAAACTACATGCGCGTTAAGTTGTCGCCCTCTGGCTGTAAAGAAGTTTAAAGATATCCTCTGAGGATAATGAATGATGCGTGAGATAATAGTCGATGTTATCTCAGCTACGATGTCTTCTCTGACGTGAAACATGATAGACGATGGTTATACTTCGAAGAAAAGCATTACGTATTTGCCGGTCTTGTCATTGTAGGTTTTTAGTTTCTGAATAGAAACACAGAGATCGCAGGCTCGTATTCATCAAAACACATGCAATGCTGAAAACTACACGGTTAATAAAAAGATATTTACTATATACATCCATTTATCGAATCTATTTTCATATTTAGACCAGAGAATTGTAAAGCAAATAGAGAATAGTAAGCTGTAACTTATGTGATTACATTAGCGGTTAAATGTCATGTTATAAAATATGAACGGGTTTGTACAACATTTCTTCTACATTCGAGTTCGGGCACCAAAATATTTGACCTGTATATTTGATGCACGAGTGTTGCATATAGAATAGTTAAAAATAGAAAATAAAGTCGCATGAGGCCAAGGCGTCGGGTCGGCCGGAAAATATATCGCATTTCCTAATGGTCGCTTCGGGAGGAGAAAAAGCTATTTATTCTATGGATACGGATGGCCGTTTGCGTGGGGGATAAGACTCGTTTCTCGGTGTGCCTCTGGGCGCCGCAAGCACCTAGCTCTCGTCGTCTCCGTCGAACTGATAAGAAGTTCTCGAGAACTACTACATCTTCTTCGAACTAGCTAGCCGTAAAGCGCACAAAGATGCGCTAGAAGATGCATCGGATGTACAATGCAACGTCTATGACGTTCTTTCACATGATATCGACCTCTTCGTTCATTAAACGTAAAAATGTTGAATGGTTATAGTGAAGATGTTGGTAAAGAGACTATTTGCGGGAGAGGAGAGAGAGAGAGAGAGAGAGAGAAAGAATATATTCTTCTCTCCTTTTTCGCAGTACATTACATGAATAAAATAGCAAAGTCATAACTTGTCAATAACCTGACACAGCACGTCGTAAAGTCATAAACTGCAGCTAATGATTGCATCTTTAGAGACAATTTTTCTTTTATTTTCGTACTCGTCGCCTATTCGTTTTATTTTAATCTTTTAATCATTATCCATTTCTTAATTAGTCTTTAACGTTACGTCCACGCGTTTGGATAACCGATTAGGATCTGCAAATGCGAGGGTACTTACGAGTTAACTAACACGCTGTATCAGAGGTAACTCAATCACCGTCGAGAGGAAGCAAATCCTCAGCGGTAATGGCGAGGAGCCATCCAGATCGCACACGTGATACATCCAACGAGCTTATAACATAATCTGAAAGGCAGCGGCGCGTATCAACATGTAGCGATAGCAGCTTCTATTCTAATACTTTATCATTTCAATCATTTGTTATTTTGCTATTGTTATATTACAATCAGTCACGTATATTCATATATCTATAAATAAAACTGTGAGTCATATATTTAATATAAATCTAATACAAGGTTCGAAAAAAATGTGCATCAATTATAGGGGAGACCAGGGTTAGTAGACTCTCTTTTCAATTTCGAATTTTTATAGACAAAATTAAGATATTTGTCAAAAAAAATGAATACTATACTAATTACTATATTCATCTCGAATACTAATCTAATGTAAACTTATTGACGTGTCAGTCAATTTCATGACTATACAACAGAACGTTTTATTATGCCATATAATTCCATCACCTACATCTTGATCCGTTCCATACAAATAAAATTAAAATAAACTTTTATTAAATAATAATAATGGAAAAAAATATATATATAATTAGACTCCTTATAATTAAATAACAATGATAATTTAGGCGGCATATGATGCATCACAATCCTTATAATTTATTTTATATACATTTCTTTTTTGATTATTATTTAAAGGATCTTTATGTACTTGAATATATTTATTTAATTTGTTAAGGCTAAAATATGAAACGCTATGTAAACTACTGTTAATAATGTTTTTAAATTTTTCTGAAAAAATTTTTTACATAAGGAATCGTGAACCACTTCTTTTTTATTTTTGGAATGTTCTCAAGTTTTTTATTATTATTTGTTGAATTTGTTTTTTTGATTAGAAACTTTATTCTTTCTGTCATCGTTTTTATTATAAATTCCAAAGGATAGTCATTATCTATTAAAATTTTTGTAACAAATTTTAAATTTTTTTCGTGAAACTCTGGATGCAAAAGCCAAAACACTTTGTCAATTAAACTAAAAATTACTCCTTTTTTCTGTGTTATTGGGTGTTGAGAATGATAGTTTTTTTATTAAATAATTTTAAATCTGATCTGGCGACACAATTGGAAAAAATTTAAATTCGAATAATCGCGCGAATTTATACATTAATTTATACATAAATGAATTGTACCTCAAAAAGGTTTAAAAGTTTACATAAAATAGAAAATCTTTTACATTTTATTCAAAGTTAAAGGAAAGATACATATATTACATATTTCTGGAGAAATTGAATAAGAAGGTATCTTAACTCCGAAATCCACTCGTGTATAAATAGATTCAGACAGGCTAATTTCGTGCGGCTAACAATTACAGTCTGGCATGACGGCGAACTGGCAGCTCTCATCAGCAGTAATTTGGCCAAAGACGAGGAAGTGAAAATCCATGTGGCGTTGATGATGAGAATAGTTGCCGGGAAGGTTATAGGGAGGGAAGGATATCACCATTCTCTCAACGTTTCGACTCGTGCGTATATACCGGTGAGAAATAAATCCACATCGGTTCTCCACGCACAGACACTTCACCACCGTTTCTATCAACGGCAGCTGGCTCTTTCCGCAATATATCGAACGATACGGTTAGAAGAGTCCCCTATTTCATCTCCCTGCATATCTACTACTAGTATGTGCGATGTACGGAGTTTCAAATGGCTACCGTTCTTCTGCGTGTCTTCCACGCATTCTCTGTACGAATGGTTACACCACAAAGACAGACATATGTTGTAACAGGAAAGCTTATGTTAACATTCAATAAGCAATTTTATCTTCGTTTAACAATAAGTCCTTTTTTTACAAATACTAATTTTCAATCTCTTTTCCCTTACTTCTTCTCTCTCTCTGTCTATATATACGACATATAATACTACTGATTGAACATAAAGCTGTGATGAAAAACGCTTATCAAATTATCTTGTAACAAGTAATTTTTCTCAAGGTAATCAAAATCTAAAGAAGGTAAAGAAAAAGAATTAATGATTTATCTTTAAATAAAACGTAAAGCAAGCATGCTTATAATAAAATAAAACGCAAACCATCATTAAACTTGCGAGAAAGAAACTTAAAGTTTACTTAACTCTTTCACTACTGGTTTTATATCGCGTTCTTTTAACCAGTCTTTCATCTTTCTGTCTTATTTTCTCCTTTCTTCTTGCTGCTCTCGCATGCTTTATATCTTACCATAGAGTTGAGTACATAAGTATATTCATGGGTAAAAAGAACGCTGTGCTCGCCGCAAGGTTTGCATTTTCAAGCACACAGCTGTTGCGTTATTGAAGTTTTCTTACGTGTTTCTGGGCATATACAGCAAACAGAAGCAAAATATTAAAACAGGTGCACATAATTTAATAATCTTATGTCAACGCCTCTTAATTATTATTTATATGTAGCTATATGCCGTTGAAATAACAAGTATTGCAATTAAATTTTCCATTTACGCGAATTCGAATGCGCGACAATACGCCGTATTTTTCATATAAAAGCCAAGTCGTTCTTCTTTCTTTGCACGATAAAACGTGCTAAATCATCCGATAGTCCTCCAGCCATTTCTTTGCAGCAGTATCGAAAACGATCGACCGTATTATTGTATCGCGACGTGGCTCTTCGTGATCCGATCGTCGGATAAAGGATACGTCGATATCTCGCGTTATTAGGTCGGACAAAGGATTCCATTGTACCAGCCACCTTTCTCTTTCTGCTTCATGGTCCGTCTTCGAAGATAATGTCTCTTACGAGAACGAAGATTATATGTACGATCGCGAATATCTTCGGCAAAATTCTAAATTAGCGATCACATTCAGGGGTATACAAGTGTCTCGCATGTATGATATACTCAACAAAAGTAATCACGAATATAAATTAGATAGTTCTAGACAGATTACAAACAACACATAAATATAAAAAATTATTTAGGTGTCGAACGTAAGAAGTCTAATAAGTATTCCTTTTTCTTTTATTTTCATCAGCATCTGATTATTTTTCTGTAATCTTGGAAATGTATACTATAGCACATTCTAATAAATTAACTCATTAATAAACGAGATCGTTCGATTAAGAAAAATCACGCAAGAAAACTTTCATTACGTTAACAAAAATATTCATTGAGTAAGAACCTCTTAATCGATCTGTACACACTCCAGAATAACAGATCGCATCCCGTGCAATACTCAGCTTCGCACGTAGGTACATCGCGCGATGATTGCGCAAACAGCTTCACCGAGGTTCGAACAGAATAGCACGAAGCAGCAGGGTGATCAAATCCTTGAATTCGAGCGATTGGTTCATCGAAAGACGCAGTACAGTACAATTTGAGTTTATTACATCCACGTGCGCAGTGCGATTTGTTGTTATAAGAAGAAACAATCGATAGATAGTTCCGTACGTTTACACTTCCCAATATACCACTCCAACGGATATCCTTTATTTAGAAGCATTCAGTTTGAAGATAAACGTCTTTATTCGCTCACAAAATATAGTTCATATGAGAAATAAACTACTTCTTCAAAAATGCAAAAATGTGCTGTAAAAGTATACAAGCTAGAAAAAAAATCATTTTAATGTGTGGATAAGCGATAAACAAAGTTAAGTTGTTAAAATTGTGTGCTTAAAATTAAAATAGGACATGCGAAATGTTTCGAACGTTCCTATTATTTCTGAATCGACAATTGCATCCGCTTTTAATCCGCTATAGATATTTTCCATGAACAGCATGCGCAAGTGCACTCAATCGATGTGGCAATGCCGGTTCGGTTCGTTTCTCTTACGACATGCTACGTTTAAAGCAGACAGTGTCTATCTGTATCCGTGTGGGATGAAGTGGAGCAATATTCTCGTAGCCTGAAGTAATCGCTTCTAACGCCCCAGGAGATACGACTGTGCTAGATTGTCACTATAGTAAAAATTTTGTGCACATTTTAATGACGCGCGTTTTATCTAAAGAGTAGCATAAAAAAATCATAAGAACAATTACTCATTTCCTACATTTTCGAACACATACATTTTCCGGAAGATACAATGTTGTAGCAATCTTCGGAATTATTTATAATAGAAATTTTTTATGTTCTTCGTATATTTCTTACTTCATTATCTTATTTGTCACAACAAAGATCAATTGCTTTTATACTTTCATTTCGTGTTCGTTGGAAATTATCTTAACTAATTTTTAATTTTAATATGCTTTACTATATTGTGACTTGGAATTTTTATTTTTGGACACGTTTCTTCTTCTTTTTTTATTATTGACAAGGATTAGTTATACTTATGACACCAACATTGATGGAAAACTTGCATAGAATTAAGAATATTGTTTAATTTAATCAAGAATGTATGCAATATAATTTAATTTATAATACTTCATATATTTTATGTAACATTGAAAATGATTCAATCGGAGTCGAAACGTTTGTTTTAGATATGTTTATATGATTGTTTAAATTAAATAGTTCGTTAATTTACTTGGCTCGTTGCCCTCTTTATATTTATACTGTTTTATACATATTGAGCCTTATAATTACTTTTATTTCTTATTTTATTTTATTATTTAAATCATACAAAATCATAAATAATAATATTATGTGTGCATATATACTATAATCTACATATTATAAAAATACATTAAAACAACAAGTACTTATTTAAATAGAAGTTATCTTAATATAACATAAAATTTTGTATAGGTTATAATTTATACACTTTAATATCTTATATATGGTCGCACCAATAACCGCGGAATAGCTCTCATTAGCCTGATTATTCTTGTTATTTATAATTTATATTTTTATTCAATGGGTATTGAATGAATTAATTTTGAGAAGAGCAATAGTTTGCCTCATCGTGTCAATATATATTGGAAAATAGCTTCTACATGCAATAAGATTGGCAGAGCATCGTAATAAATATGTTTCCAACTCGTTTTAATAAAAAAAGTTCTATCCATTGAGAATGTTTCATCGTTTAATTAGCTCTAATTCGTTATGCACGATTGGAAAAGTAATTATAACTTTTAAAATGCAAAACATTTCATAGTAAAATTCTCTTCACGCGTATGAAATATCGTGGTATAATTAAATAAGTTGATACATTATTTATGCCATGTAAAATTTCTCTTTTAATTAATTTTTTATGTTTTATAACTTAACTGCGATGTACAAATGCAAAAATTAGACTTTCATACCACAATGTTTAATTGTAAACGGGAAAAGTTGCTCTCTGAATATCATTCGCGAATAAATTCGTGGATTTTCTAGTAAGAACATACCTACAAAATTTCATCCTAAAAAGATCTAATCGATTATCGATAAACTGATTATCGCTCAGGCACGATTATCGGATCTTCATTATGTGCTTCAGCGATCTGATAAAGTAGAAGTTTCTCGGAAGTTTAATTGAAATCCGTCCGGGATGCGCACGTTGGAACCATTTTTCAGAATCATAAGTTCCCTCAAATGACTTTTGGTCTTAAACCACTTCAGGACTCTTCGTGTTATAGTTAATAAGTAAAACGACAGTGAAGATCGTTAGCTTTCACCTACGAATATTAATTTTTAATTAATAATCAGCTTTCTCAGTTTAATTAAATAAATAAAGTAATTAACCATTATTATTTAAGCAACAATTTTGTTATATGTAACATGATATATGGTCAATTAGGAAAGGATAATAGAAATATAAAGAGAATAAATTAGAATAAAAATATTTTAAAAAATGTTAATTATATTAAATTATTATTACTTAGAGTTCTTAATATATTTAATTAAGAAATAGATAATAAATAGAAATAAATAATAGATATAAATAATAAATAATATAGTTAATTATTTTACTTAGAGTTCTTAATGTATTTATTTCAAATAAATAAATATTATTTGTGTAAATTTTTTACCAAAACAATTTATAATTTTTTAAAAGTAGTTAGAAATCAACTATTGCGAATTGATAATCTATTACAAAATTATGTTTACATGACACTGAAACATTTCAATAATTTCTTTAAGAACAAAAAAAATGAATATGTTTATTACAAAATTATTATTTTCATGCTTAACAATATCAAATTATTGCTTAATATTTTTTATATTTAATAATAGCACGCTATATATTCCAATAAAATTTATAGATTAATTTACTCATTATTTGTGTATCGTAATAAAAAGAAGCCATGTTCAAAAATAAAAAATATGTTATCTATCGACTTAAATTAGTTACGCAAAAAATAAGTTTAATATAAAAAATAAGTTAATAGTATTACAAAAAATTTATAAAAATTCTAGTAGATAATTATATATCTCACATTTGAGCGTACGACAATGCAGATACAGTAATGAGTAAATTACTGAAGAATAGTCAAGGTACTTCAGCATTCTGTTTTCGAGACACTTGATACTGAGAGAGTACTAATGCCTACGATCTCGTTGCTCGAGAAGGTTAGTTTCGCATATATGATAAGATAGTTCGCGTCGTGCAATTGTAGGATTGTATCCTGTAGGAATAATCTGACATTTTTAAAAGAAAAAAAGGCAAGAATGAATGTGAATACACGTTGCCGTGTGTGGGCAAAGAACTGTGACAAAAAATTATTTCATTCGATTCAGCTAGGAATTCCTTTCGCTTTTATCAACTGGATGTCACTACGACTCGATTTTCTACTTTTTTTTACGATTGAATTTACATGTAGTTCCAAATGGTGGAGAAATCTATTATATAAAAACAAATATAAATAAAATTGGATATAAAAATGTAAAGGGTAATGTTGTTCCAATAAAAATGTGTTTTATCTAAAATTTATTTTAACGCTTTAGTAATCGCAAAAATTGCATTGTCTATAAAAATTTTATAAATATCTTTTCATTACAATATAATAATAATAGAATTCAATCACGATAGAAAGAACACGCATTTTAAATAAACATTTTCACTAGAACAAGAGATTGGTTTAATTATTTTAACTAGATGGAAAGGTAAACTAACGAGCTTCATACATTGTAAATTAGAATGTCAATCGTTACAATTGTGATTTAAAGTAAAAATTTAAATTTTATCTTAAACAGTCATATTATCGCACTTTCTTAATCCATGTATTATTATATTGAACTAATATTAATTTATAGAATAATTTAGAAATATTTAATAACTCTCTCCCATTATATATATAAAATATTTAAATATATCCAATATTGTGCGTAGAGAAAGCTAATGCGTACGATTATCCGTCAATCAGTCTGTATTCTGATGTTTGGACAAAACCTCATTGAACCGAGTCGATTGCCATGAATATTCAATACTATTAAATGGTACGAATAGTATTGGTCAACTCTCCTTTCCATTCTAATCTTCCTTTTCAACGTACTTAATTCATTTCTCATTGGAAACAGCAATCGGCATTTCTAAAACTGACGCCGCGTTATTATTGAATATAGGTATCAAATATTGAATATAATCTTTATTAAATAGACAATTCGGAGGAAGCGTAGAACAATTGTCACAGATAAAATAAAATTCGAAATATATGTATATATCCCTATCATCTAATACTACAATAAAACTGCAAACCGAAATTCTAGTATGGTACGTCCAATTAAATTTATCTCTCTTTTTTAAAGAAATCGTTAAAGTTCGATTCATAAATAAATTAAATATTAAAAAATTAAAATAGAGTATTAATAATTTCTATTTAATATGTCTGTAACACATAGATTATCTCGTTAAACCATCTCTTAAATTCTCATTTCTCTTCATTCTTTTTTCTTAGTAATTTTTTTGCTCCTCTTACTCTATCTTATTTCAGAATTATGAAATAGTAATGGTAAAATGTGTCGGAAAGATTCAACACTATGCATTAAATAAGAGATGTCTGAAGTGAATTTCGTTGAAATTCTCGTAAAGGGAAATTCGTATGTCAGAAAAAAACTGTCAGTCAATTATCATTAGAGGATTATGCCACTGGCATTATGTTTTGACAACTAGAAGTGACCATCTTCATTGCGTCCTGGATGCTTGCGTTGCTTCCATCGCGAGTTATACATTTGTATATGTGTGTTTCTCGCTTGAATCAGGAACGACACACAGGAATTTCATCTGATAGATCCGGGAGATTAATTCTATTAATTGACAATGCGACATTGTGCCAATGGTGTATGCGTTTAATCGCAACGTTCTTCATTCTGGTCATTATATTGCTGGAATTCCTTGTTGTCTTCGATATGTCTGCGTGTCGCTCTCGTAAGAAGCATCACGAACAGAGCATCCCTGGAGAGGCATTCCGTCGCATCTCAAATTTAAGCACACCGCAAATTGCAGAGAATGCACGCCGTTCTATAATGTGACAAGTCGACATCGGACTATGTTATCTATCCTATAAAGAAAACGATCTCGATCGAATCGTTCGAACATGGAGCATGAAGAAAAGAGATGGACAGAAGAATAATTCGATATCCGATCACAATAGCCAATCAGAAATGAAACCCTGAATTATCCGCGGCTCATCATCCTCATCTTAGACTCCTTGGACTTGCGGATTCGCAAAGCAAACGGTATTATCCCGATGCTCTTCTGACACGCCGATGCAAAAGATCGAAGAATTTGCATATCGACCCAGCAGTCATTGAAAAAAAGATCGAGAAGGAAAGGGACGCTAACGATATGGGTGTTTACATTGATACAATCAGTGAAGATCAACCGGTTTCGTGAAAATAAAGCAAAACACACGACGTGTAGGATTGAAATAAGATTAATTTGTGCAAGTCATTGCCATAACTGCATACCGTATTCTTTACATAATATTATTATTGAATGCTTAATCATGGACCAATTATATGAAATTATAAGAAATTAAACCATTTAAAACATTTATTAATGTTTATTTTTACACAAGTGACAATTTATATCGCATTCAAATTATGTAAAGGAGTCAATAAGATGTCAAATAATATTAGAAATATAAATTTTCCAAACTCGGATAAATAAGAAATAAAACATTTAATCAACTTTTTCATAATCTTATTAAATTTATGAAGCATAAAGTTGGAATGAAAATGACCATTTTTGCTGCAATAAAATATTTAGAATTATATTAATAATTTAAGCAGTAAGAGATTTTCTGTATTGTTCTAAAAATACAATAAAAATCTAAACGAATAAAATCAGCTTAGCTAAATTATTTCTGTCGCCAGTTTAAGGACTAAAAGAATTCTTTAGACAGCAAGTAGATATCGTTACTTAGTAGATACGAGTCCAATAATATCACTATGAAATTCCTCAAGTATTTCGATCAAATTTTATTCTAATTTAGAACTCAACATTACCTAAACTTTACTTGACATCAATCTCTTCGAAGATGTCTCGTACAAAACGCCTGAATTTCCGCGCTTTCACAATACCATTCTCCTCTGTTCGCAAAAACAAACGGCAAGACAAAAGGTTCTTAAGAGTTAAAATTCATAAACCAGTCAACCGTTTATTCTCTCTAGCCCACTCCAATCTTACCATCATCCCTGATGACGTCCCATTTCCAACTTCCACTTCGTCTACCTTACACGCCTGTCTTCAAATCCTCGTTAAGAAGTTAAAGTTAAATGTTTCCTTATGACATTTAGAATAAGACGTGTTCACGAACCGAATGATATAACGCCTGTACCTAAAAACCAAGCCTATCAAGATTCTAAATTCGCGCTGGAAGTTTTATAAGCAGCTACAAAGACATAGGTGAATATTAAATCAATATGTAATTAAATAAGAAAAGATAATATATATATGTATATTTGATTGAAATAATGATCGAGACATTAATAATACGAGCTTTTTTCATGCAGTAAGTTTACGAAATGCGGCGACATCATACTTCAGATACTAAGATGTGTAATTTGGTTCGAGCATCCGCATGTAGTTCGCTAACGATGATACTGCAACAACGACAAGCATCCACTGCCTGCCCACATTTCGTTTCTCCCTCGTTTTCGTTTGTGCTTCTCTATGCGAGTCGGCGAGCGAATTCTGCCGTGCTTGTAGGAAAAAATTACTCAGCGAGTATTTGTATTGCGTTTCGATGGTCGTTAGCAGAGAATTTACAGTAATTTAGGTGCAGCGGCGTATAGCTCTCGCCGAGAGATGCATCTATATATATACCGGCGTATTTTTCTTTTGAACGTCGTTACGCTCCAACTTTACGCTTAATTTTTTTCAACGTGGCGAGAGCACTTCTAATACAAGTTAATGTACTTATAATTTCGGCTACAAATCTCTTTGGACTCTTGAAGAATTAAGGGTGCAAGTTCTGTGCAAGTGTAAATAATGTTAATAATTATTTAACATAACACATGTTTTCGCAAAACATTAGCGTCAAATGTTTCCGAGATCTATAATTTAGTATTCACCAAGTAAACACAATGTTGTTATATTTAAGTACTCATTTTTGCAAAGAAAAGATGAACTTCCTATCTATCTCGAAACATTTTCTGAGTTTTTTTACCGTTTCATCGCGGAAATTCGTGCGGATGAAATGGCGAAAAGTTATAGCTTTATTTTTAACGCGCAATATACGATAGTGTCAGGACTTTGCCGATCGACGATTCAACTTTCCAAGTGAACATAAAAGCTTCGTCTCCACTTTAACTATTCTTTCTATCTTCGCCTTAACTCTTCGATAAGAACGCGTACTGTTTTTTGATATACATGTCAAACTGCCGCCATCTCAAACACGAAACTTCGAGGATCACGATGCAAAGTATGCTCGATGAATTTTTAACTAGCTTGCACAGCAGTTTTATGATTTTGACCTATTGTTCTTTTTTTATTTAATCGATAGATTAAAAATTTCTCTATTTCTAGTTACTTGATATCTTCATACATTTATTTTCATTACAAATTTTAACCATGTTTAATAACAAATATATTACTAAGTGTAGGATTCACGCAAGTACAATATATACGTATAAAATTGCAAAAACAGTCACAGAAGGGCGATCTATGGATAGCGTGGTAGTTAGCCCCTAGGCCAGTTCTAGCTTTGGTGCACTCTCCGCTAGTAATTAAATACCAGTCGCCAAAGCATTGTCGCCAGCACGCAAGCTGATGCCGGACGTTCGTTACTCGTTACTGTTTGCCAGGAAACCTCGACTGGTGGTGACCTTTTGTTTCGTTCTCGTGTGAGATCCTACGGTCCAATCTCTATTTGCATTCGGATCGCCAGTATGCGATTGACTGTAATGATCCTTGAGCTGAGCACTTGGATTTCCATTGTCTCCTGCTTTTCAATTTGGCCGATCGAATGCACGCTTGTGAAATATATTCGTTCGTCTAGTTCATTTCCGTTACGGTAATGAATTCAGTGGATACGGGACGCCGTTCGCTCGATAAGCGATACAATTTTCAGAAAGCACGATAAGTCGTGTGCTTGAAAGCGTGATTTTAATACACCAGGAAAATTTTCATTAAGAGAATCGATAGCGATAGGACATTTACCTGATCAACCGTGACTTTTCGCTTTCTTGCACGCGCCGGGAATTGCAGCTCCATAGCGATAAGGAACGACGTTTCGATTATCACGGCTATATCGAGTAGATCTCCACCCGTGGAAACGTCGATACTGTATCCCGTTATTTTATTAGGTGTCGATACAGTTTTAATAGCTACAGATACATTTTACAGAAATGTGGAAGACAGGTAATTATGTTCCCATTACTTCTCCTGCGCGTTTATTATGATGTATGAAATCAAAATATTTTTCTCGATGTTAGTGTCTAATATATTTAATCAACATTGTTTTCATAAATAGACGTAAGAGTGAGAATAACTACGTAAGAGATAACAAGTGTGCAAAATAAATTTTAACAGACGTCACAAGTTCGATAATTTCAATGAAAATAGACCAATTGAAATAAAAAATTGACGTCGTCTATTTCAGCGTACAAATACATCATGATGTAATAGATTAATATTCCTATTTTTGTAAGAAAAGATCGTTATAAAATTTGCAATTATGATGAGTAAATGAGGAAAGCCGAGCATCTAATTATTTGAAGAAGTCTGGCTCTCAGGTGCAATTATCCAATCGTTCCTGGCGCATTGATCTCATTAAAAAGCGTAGTAAATATCCCGCGCCAGATCCGTCCGACAAAACCGGGTAATTTTTTACCCCTCTTATGTCTTCTACTAACTCTTGATTTCTCAAAAGATCGAAGTAATTACGCTCAAGAATGTACGAGCCACATAAATTGGCGGCAGCCGAATTAGAACTGAAAGAACGTAGAAACATCGGTTTCTTTCCATCACTTCGTTACCTCGTGTCCATTTACAATTAATCGGCACAGAAGCAGTCAGTGCAATTTGTTTAAAATCGGGAAGAGAGAAAGGAAGGAATAAATCAATTGATTTATGATTATATGCAGCCATTTGTAATATTTTGATTTTACATATATTTTTTTATTGAAGAAACATATCGTAACATAATTGGAGATAAATAATTTTTAGCAATTTGATTCATATCGATACTCAATTATATTAATGATTTCACATTTTGTTTTATATATTCTTTTTATAATATATATGTAATACTCTCTCTTTCTCTCTCTCTCTCTCTCTCTCTCTCTCTCTCTCTCTCTCTCTCTCTCTCTCT
>NW_017280289.1:1839846-1844471 GCF_001594065.2 Cyphomyrmex costatus
TCTCTCTCTCTCTCTCTCTCTCTCTCTCTCTCTCTCTCTCAATGTTATGATATCAAATTACGTTATATAACTGCAACTCATTATTACATCATATTGCTAGAAGATTCATAAATGGACATATTATCTCTGTATCCTCTGCACAGATAATTTCGTATAATAATTTAATTGTTTATGCGAGCGCGCGCATAAACAACAGTATAATAATTATCTCGCGCATGCGTTATGCAGATAATGAAAAAATAAAATATTACTCACAAATAAATACATATGTATACAGTATGTATTTGTTAGAAATAAATGTTTATAAAAATGCATGCCTGCGTTCTAAGTATGTATTCAGATATAAAAATTTTTGCATGCATATAGCAGTAGATGAAAACTAATTTCTGCGCCGCATACAACAAGATATTCCTCTTTATCTGTCTTCTTTCGCTGTTACTATTTTTCATCATCTTTTACCTCCTGTTTTTCTCATTCTCTCTCTCTCTCTCTCTCTCTCTCTCTGTCTATCTATCTCTATCTTTCTCATCTGTAGCGTTCTCTTAATCGTCGTCCGTCGTTATTCATCATCTCACTTCATTCTTTCCTGTTAAGAGAGTTTGTCTCGGTGCTCCTCGTTGTCGAGCCGCTCTCTTTTTATCGCGGTTGTCTTCATTCTTTCTACGGTTTGCCACTCAATATGCTGGCAGACTCACTTATTTAGGGTCAGACATAAAAGAACAATGTACTTTGTCAGCATTCAGAAGATTCGCTTAATTGAGCCGAATCTCAGGAAGAAGCACAAGCCTTTTTGTTACTTCAATGCTTTTTCGAGCCTCCATCCATTGCTATCACTACCGCGTTCAAAGAGAGAATTGTTCACCTTTGACATCGTAAATTGCGTTAGCTTCCGACGTCACTATATATCGATTAATTTTCTCATTATATTGTCTTCGCTCGCTTTTGTCCCTTTTTATACAATATTTTGCAAATATTTCTAAATAATATTTATTTCATGTCGCTTTTATTTGTATTATCACGTAACATTGCGCGCGCGATAACGTATATACGACTTTATACAAATCAATGCCCTATGTCGCAATAAAATATCAATTCTATGTAATACAAATATTCAGCGAGCGAGTTTACTGTGCAAGGTACACCGACAAAATATTATGGTGTTTCCCAGGAAACGGAAGGAGCAGCGTATATTTTTCAATGGCTATCATCCGACTATGATTTATGCGAATGCGGAGGAAATACGATATGTGGATACGGGTATAACGTTTGTAGGTCGCTGAGGAAACGAGAACGAATAGATCACGATTATCCGACGACAGACTCTGGGAACTCCAGGCATGCCGAGGCGACACATTTCACTCCGACTCAGGAAGCGAATCGGATAAATAATCCAACAGGCTTGAGTACATGTGAGTCCACTCGAAGACTCCTCCTAACTTGTGCTTTGCTGAAAGAATTTTCTTTTCAAATTTTTATCTCTTCTGCATTGCGTAAAAGGAGCTTATGATGATTTAAAGAATACGTGTTCACATAAAGATAATATAAAAGACAGTATCGTAAAATAAAAGTAATATTTTACTTAAGTAAAACTTCATAAACCTGAGATATAATGAGATAATACAGAAAATAAGTGCATAAAACTCTGAGGAATCTTATATATATTCGAGATATAAGAAATAACATGTACCATGACTGCTAAAGAGAGCACACAAAATTCTGTTTATAAAAATAAAAGTTTTCTTACAAGAACAAAAATAAATCCTGAGCCAATTCAATAGAAATTACGACAAAACAAATGACGCGTAATTTAAAAGTGATTGCGATACTGTGGTAGAAAAATGTCAGTTCTTGAATTAACCAGCTTTCGTTTCTAGTTCTTGTCAGGAATGGAGAAACATTTTTCGCAGAACTGTTTATCAAAGTCGTTCCGATTTAGATTTCTCAACAATACGTCGCTGTAGAGGGACGTATAAAGGCCCTGTCGTACACGATCTCATCTTTCGTAGACGCACGAAATATGATGATCAAATTTTGGTTTCCCGCTTTGTAACATCATTACCTTAACGAAATATTTGGCTAAATTCCCTGAGACTGCTAAGCCTAAAGGAAAAAGGCGCATCAGAATAAAGAATTTTTGCTCCTAATTTTTTGCAAAGTCAAATTATAGTTCGATTAAAGTTTACCACAAATTCAATCTTGCTGTTACGTGCGTTAGCAAAACATTTCAAGTATTCTATTGTGTAATGTAATATATAAAATATTCTTAATGTCAACTTGTGGGTTAGTAAAAAATATGAGTGCGATTATTAAAGATAAAACGTTCTCTATAATCATCAGCATTGATGAGTCCTTCAGAATTTGATAAAGAACTTGAAGACATCGAATAAAACCGTGATTGAATATGACTGCCATGTTCTGTTGTGCCTTCTTATTGAAAAACACGTCAAACGCATTTCGATTTGTATCTAGACAACACACACACACAGTTCTTCTGGCAGCCGTACGTTTTCATCCTGCAATGGGATCGTTGCCAGCACCTAGCAATAATGCGAAAGTTACTGCAATCTTCTTGGGGCACGCTCAACGGCTCGATAAATCGTGGACAGCCACTTCGACGTTCAGTTACGAGCAAAAGGGCGAATTGTAAAAGGAAGCCGATTCTCTCCCACAGGACATTTCATTCCTTAGATCAAATAGTTTCAAAGAATAAGAAAAGCATTTTTCGAAGATCATGTAAACAATTTACTCAATAGAAAAGAAACGCGAAATCTCTTTTCACATACATATCCAATGATGTGGAAACACAATTCTCTGTTTGTTGAATGGAACTTTTTATTAAATTCTAACAGCTTATATTTTATTTAACATACGCCAGATATTCAGTGACGTCCAATAAGAAAAATTGAACAATAGGATTTTAAAATATTCAAAAATAAGACAAAAAACTTTTTATCAATATAATCTCTGATATTAAATAATTAGGTTTTCCATCGGCTGAAATAAATCTTTTTCTAATACCTACTATATAGAGTAAGAAAATAAAAGTAGTTATATAGAAGTAATCCAGAGACTCGGTAATGTCTCGGTGCTACAAAAAAAAAAAACGCGAAGCGTTTAGTGGTAGCGTTTAAATAGACCATATACTACGTGAAAACGTACTGCTATTTTAATTAAATTATTAACATCATATATATTGTCGTCGGAGTACAAGTATTAAAAGTAACGCGATATGGACGTATAAATACGGTGAGAAACTCTCGTGAGATCAGAAAGTTGACGGTACAGGAAGTTCGTGGTCCCTAGTAATCGGTCACGACAGCAATCAGGTATGGACTTCCTGTGGTGTCAAGGGGGGGGGGGACTACATAGTCCTAAGTTCACTCCAGTTCAAACCAGGTCCGATCGACCTGACTTTATGAACTCTCGGCGAGATTATCCCACGAGAGATTGCCTTATATCATCCGTATGTCTTTGCAATTATTGTGCTGTAAAGAGTTTATCGATGCATCGATCACGCTAACGTTTTACAGTCATGTTATAATTTGATAAATGTGCTTTTAATATGCAATAGTTAATAAAAGAGCTGTCACAAAAATATACTCAAATTATACTGAAATTTAAATATCCTTCAAAATTTTTCCTAATTTTTACTTTATATAATCGATTTTATAAAAAAAATTTTTATATGTTTCAATTTAAACACGATAAATTTTCCATTAATCCTCACTAATATTCCTGGTATCACCTTCCAGGTTCCCCAATTAAAATTCCAGCAAGTTCATTAACCAAAATGAAATTTTATCATAAAATTTTGTTTAAAAAGCAATAGTAAATTTGCTGATTTATCTTTTTTTTTTTTAAATTCAAAAACATTCTTTCGCAATCGTTAATTATCTACGATTCCGGTTAAAGCGTGTTATTGAAAGTTCGATAAATCGTTTCTTAATCAGGATTAACGTGCACTCTGTATCGATGGACGCCGAGACCTTGGGTTTCGGCCTCAGTGAACTCACGCCGTGATATCCTGATGCGAGATTATCTCGCGATCCCGAGTCTCTATTATGATTCAACTGACAAGCTATTTGTAGTCCCTGAGGGAAGAAGGACTACGTCGTCTTCCAGGCGGGGCTACGAAGGACGGGGGACGAAGGAGACTCGGGTCGGGACAGACGTTACAAAGAGAGAACACTATATATACACACACACACACACTCTCTCTCTCTCTCTCTCTCTCTCTCCCCGCATCTTTCATATTCGTTCCATCTCGCGTCGCGAGTCGGGACTGAAAACGCGGGACAACGGAGTCACGACATTTTTATCGTGGACCACGAGAGTCACGAGTACTGACCGCATTACCGAGAAGACCTCGAGAGCAGAGAGATGCCGACCCGATATTCCCCTCCGTAATCCAACATCGACTGACATGCGTGGCATTTATGAATTACAAACGATGCTTGTCCCTTACCACGCGTCTTCGTAATTTTTCGAGCAGTTACGATCGTTACGTCGCTCACATAAAAAGTTACATCTCATAAAAATAGTTGATGGAAGAGTTTACGTTTAAATCCTCAGATATATATAAATAGGTCAAACATTCCTTAGAATGAAATAAAATATAATATATA
>NW_017280289.1:1844570-1849785 GCF_001594065.2 Cyphomyrmex costatus
ATATATATATATATATATATATATATATAAATAGTGATAAGATCTTTCTCGATGCGCTTTCTTTACCGTTGTCAATTATATGTCGTTTGACAATGAGTCATAAATATCCAGCGGCGAGCTCAACAACGGGAACCCGCAGAGATGTCCTCGAGATCTACCATCGCGAAGGTGCTCGCTGGAGATTTCATATTTGACAGCGGAGAATCCGACCGGTAGATCCCGACGCCGACACGTGTTCGCCTTGGCCTTTATTCTCGTTTACTCGCTAGTTGTATCATTGGACGATATACTTAGAATCGAATGGGGATTTTGGTTGTTGCGTGATGTATCGTCGGCTACCGAGGCCAGTCGTCTACCAAATCCACGAAAGAAGACTTGATTTAGCCGAAATACATACATATATTGGCAAGAGAACGCAACGAGGAAAATGGCCTTGATGACCGGCGTTTCGTTCTTTATCTCCTGATAGCCTTGTGACGGTAACTCGAATCCTTATTCGCAAATCCAATGGTCAAAACTTTAAGAATGTCTAATGATAGATTTGTCACACATATATACGAATCAAATACTTTCTTCGACGAGAAATTAAATGTTTCACGAAATAGCTTAAAAAATGTTGTTAAGAACGTACTATACGTATCTTTTAACAAAATGAGAAAATTATAAAAAATTACAGATTTTGTTATATTGTATGTAAAAGTATTTAAATAAAAAATTATTTCAATAAGAAATAGACATATATTTTTTTTAATAATTAAAATAAAACGAGAAAAATTTCATTTAAACTATTACAAATATTTGATGATATTATCGCGATTCATATGTCAATTATAAAGATAATTTTAGGATACACGTGTGGTGTTAAAGGTAATGGGAGTAAATTTACATGCGTGAAACGGTATTAACGAGATAAATCTGTTGTATACATCTTGAGAACTTTCTGAGATTAATGATACAAGGATTTTCAGGACGCGGGTTTTGTGCTGCATAATTTATTCCGGCTCGTGATGAACCCATCGCGGGGAGTGTGCTAATTAATTTGTGGGGACTTTATACACAGAGTTCAAAGCAGAACCGCCGTTTACAACGGCGTAAGAATAAAAAAGCCACAGAGGAGACACGGGAAAAGGAAGAGAAAGAAATTCGTTCACGCGGACTCACTAAGTTCTTGTGCAAGCACTTCGCCTGGTCGACATTGCTGTCGTCTGTGCGAAGCCACGATTGAAAAACATCTTTTTATTTCACTAACATTAGCGAGGTTTTTCTATATCTCGTGAGGAAGAAAAATAACGTGCAGTGAATGCAGCTGTATTAATACGAAGAATAAGTATGGGATTGAAACAGATTTAAAAAAAGAAGCACAGCGATGTGTATCGTATCAATATATGTATTACGTATCTACCACACGTCAACGTTAAAAATATCCATTTATTTAACAAATGAAAAGCGATGTGAAAAATACAGTTGTTTACTCACCTTCAAATTCAATACGTAAAATTGTCCATCAAATGATTCTTACCTGAAACAGAAAATATATAAAAATGTAACTGGTTGACCATTTTTCATTTCAAATTTTATAAAATTTTTTCAAAAAAAGCTCTAAGAATATAATTGATTAAAATTGCCAATTTATTTCGATGTTTGAAAATTTGATAGACAAAGAAAATGTAAAGTTAAATCTTTTTTCTTTATTTTTATTGTTTGTCTTCATTTCAAATTATGAATAAAGTTTCCTCATTTATTATCAAGCTCAGATATACATTGTATTTATTATATTTTCACTTTTATATAACATGGTTTGATAATTTTAAATGTTAAATGCGATAATTTTAAATGTCAAACAGCTTACAAATGAAATACGTGCTGATGTGAAGTTTAATGGTACAAACACTCTGTGAGTACAGCTCATTGAACCGATTCGTGATAAGCTAATCTTAGAAAGCAGCTAATTCTTTAATGCAATATGCATTATGCGTTATGCAAAAGTCTGTGCTGCGGCCTTAAGTATCGATACTTATAATACAAATAATCTGCGAGAACGCCAAGTTGCAAAATAATGAGCTCTCAAAATCCTGTTTCGTGGATATGAAACCCTAGGAGAACGTGCTTTTACTCATTGCGATGAGATCGCTGCAAGGAGAGGGCTGATTATTTCAGCTTAATGGGGCAGAGATGAGGATAAGGGGGATGAAGAGTGTACTAGAGGAACAGGATGGAGGGGGACGTAGAACGGCACATTTAATGGCGGCCGCGAAACAGCCCGGGACTTCGATCGATATAAAAGTGGCCAGTTTATTTTCCAGAGGTAGCGCGTATCTACTCTAAAAAATAAGAAAATCAAAGATACATTCGAATCCCGCTTCCTTCTCTCTGGCACCCGGAGAAGAAATTGCTTACTCTTTTCGCTTAGTCGACTAAATTTTAGCCGTTGCAGAGTTTTGAGCATACTTTAATGTCTATTGCCGGAAGAAAAGAAGATCTAAAGTATATAATTAGTTTTGATGATCCACGATCCCTTCCGGCGAGATAAGCCGAGAACTGCACAAGTCTAGGAAATTTGTAACTAAAGTCTAACCAAATGTGCACTCAGTGCGATTAAAAACTGCCGAGTTTTTTTTTTACATTTTCATGAATAATTACTTAATAAAACGCTTAATAATTCGGTTACAAATTTTAAAAGAGATTAGCAAATCATTGAACGGTATAAATATAACTACTCAATCTTGTTGAACTTGCATCAAGTTTTTATCTGTACTTTAAATATTAAAAGCATGAACTTAATATAAAACCTGTCATTACAGTTTCGTACAATAAACAATACAGTATTTAATATAAACAAAAAAATTTCGATTATTTAATTTCTTAGAACAATTACTTTTGGTATTTAAAATGTTGAAAGAGATTTATAAGAGACATGAGAAAATAAAAAAATAAAAAATATTAAAAACGCAATCGTTTTTAGCGGTAAATCGTCTGATTCGATTCAGGGATAGACAGAACACGATTTTCACTCGAGCCTATTGGTGATATAGATAGCTACCGGATGCGGCGGAAACTAAACGCTAACGCATTGGAAATGACATCGGCCACCTCCGCGTACATCCTCTTTCTAATAGGGGAAATTCGATTGCAACCACGCTATGGAATGAAGCCATTGCAAACCTGAATGTAAACGAGCGATTTTACCTGTCGATGAGACAATCACTAAATCGCGCATACCACAGCGAATTTGTCACGGACACGGGGCACGAGGTTGATCGACGCGCGTCGATGAAGCGAGCGCGACCTTTCAGAAGGGATTTGTGGCGTTTTTTAATCGGGCCGAAACGAGAACAGTGCGTAATCGCTAGTGATCTACTTCTCTATTAACCCTGTCATTCCCAAATTATGATTTATCGGCTTTAATGATTTTCCATTCCTGGCCTGGATTGAGATTTAACGAAAATTCATCGTTGGCTTTGTATGGACGTACGACCACCACGTTTGAAAATCTAGCAAAAATGTGTAAATGGAATAGCAAGCGTTCCATTAAATATCACGTTAAAATCAAATTCTTCGCGCATTCCTTCAATATTAATTAAGTAGCCTTTGAGGGGAAAAAAAAAAAGAGATAATCTTACCACGCCACCGAAAGATACGTAGGTACCTTTGATAAAATAACGTCATTCAAATTGCGTCCTTGGCGCAACTTCCCTTGATTCATAAATTAAATCCACCTCTTTCACGTAATCTTCATTAACGCGAAATGCAAATCTCGGTAATGCTTCCGGTGATAAAAAGCTGGTAGATCCGGTTGATAATTGAATTTGCGTTGACACTAATTGTTTCCTCGGTTCGCACGAGATGCGTGCCGTTTCGACCTGGCCGTTCGGCCGTTGTTTCGTCACGGCCGTCAAGTCACGCGACACGCGTGCTCCATAACGAGGAACGATGTGGTGGTGGCCGCCACCATCGTCGCCAACGAAACGTTCAGTCCCGGCACGGAAAGTCCTGATCCGTATTCCCCTTCGTCGATCCGTATCGTTCGTTAACTATTACCCGTCAGATTATTAAATCGGAATATAGCTCACGTAACATGTTGTCCTCGTGACGTAATTAACGTGCACGGTAACGTTAAACAGTAACGTTGATTTTACATAAAATTGCGACCTCGTTCTACGCGACCTCGTGTGATGGTAAGTGCGACGCAATTATTTCCAAATGTTGACCGTTCGTTGTGTTAGTTAAAACGCACATTATTCTCCCTCTTAACGATATTAAATTACTGAATGAAAGGTACATAAAATCGTGATCTTCTTTTTACTTAGAAAATCAAAGGCGTCGATGTGAAACTGATATTCAAATGAAGCTATATACAGTCTTCACTTCGTGAAACATTGTAATTTATAATTACGTGTACCTATTTTAAAAATAATTGTTTATAAATCTTTTGTTATTGATTACAAATAAAATTATTAATCATAATAAAGTTCAACATTAATTTCTTATCTAATCTAGATAATCTAAAAAAATAATCTTTACATAACAATAAGTATCATTGTAAAATTTAATAGCATTCTATTACGAACGTATACATATTTCCTTGAACGCTGTTAAATGTACACTTACAGTATCAAATTAATCTATTATTTCAGTATAAAATAACGATATTGAGAAGCAGTAGCTCAAATTAGATTAAATTTAACACTATAGATTTAACAGTGAAATGAATTCGTTTAACATCGTTTGCACAGAATCAATATCTTTTATTTAAAGCCATTATTCAAAAATCGTTTTTAATAAATTTAATTTAGCGCAACGAGAGCCAGTCGCGGTGATTCGTGGTGAAATATATCGGCAATGCGTAGCAGATGGTTGCGAATGTTTATCACAATGATGAACGGTCGCAGTTCTTTCTTACGCCGTTTTATTGAATAAGAGCGCGAAATAAGATTTACCGGGAAACCAAGTATTCTTTATGGACTATCCGACCAACTCGTAAACTCGGAATCGGTTCGCACGGTCAACGACTCCTTCCCGATAACCCCCGGAAGACGACGATCGGTGAGCACCGTTCCTCCAGGTTCGTCGTTTCCCAGCATCTTTTAACGGCGAACTGTGACCATTCCGGTATTTATAGTCGCGGTGCATAGAGCGGCCTAGGAGCGGAAATAAAATTCGATGGGGCGGAACGACTGATGATGGCAGAACGCCAAAAAAAAAAAAAAAAAAAAAA
>NW_017280289.1:1849943-1897687 GCF_001594065.2 Cyphomyrmex costatus
AAAAAAAAAAAAAAAAAAATATATGAGTCGCGGTACCAGCTTTGCGTGCATACGATAAATCTCCATAAATATGTATGAACGCGCGGCCGTCCGGTGGGAACTCCTTGTTCATGTAGGTTGGTGGATTCAAAATCTCCTAGATCACTGCATATAGGCGATAACTTACGAGATATTAAGTTCATTGATCCTCATCTATAATTTAACGGATAATCAGACCGGAGATCTTCGAACACTCGAATTTCTCGAATAATAATAATAATTCATCGTGCATTTAATTAATATTATTAATATATTTCGTGCACCCGCAAGAAAAGCGGCACATATTAAAATTTGTCGAGCATGTACTATGTTCGAACTCTTTTTGAATACATCGACCTTCAATCAGGAAAAGTGATGTGTGCAAGTTGAATTTAAAAATAAAAATTTTTTAAAGAAAAATGACACAATTCAAAATAGGGCTAGCTTTAAAGGATAACAAAATTAACATCTACATTACTTTTTACATTATTTCTAGAAAACTTGAAACAATTTGTAATTAGCTCTAATTGTAAGTTAACTTATATTCAATATTACCGTAATAAACGATTAATTAAAATACGCAATTTTCTTTTCTCTCTCCTGAACAATTTTACATTTTTCATTTATGTTACTTTTTTGCGAGAGTGCGACATGTATTCCTCATTACTACTCTCTATTCTAAATTAAGTTTAACGTTATTTCGTCAATTTTGAATGACAAAAATAAATCAAGTATAGATACGATATCGACAGATATTTCAACATTGCCCAATTTATTATCCCCCAATGCAGCACAGATTGTTTACTTTGTACCCTTCGTCGAATAGTTGAGCGACATCGAATTGACGGTCATCAGGAGAGACCGGTGTCATCGGTCATCCAAAAATAGCTTTGAGATACGGTCGGGTTCCGGCGACGCAGGTAAGATCATTTTTCAGCGGCGTTATCGACGGATCATCCTGTGCCGGGCTTGTGCAGCAACGACTACCTTTGTGTGAGGTAATACAGCGAATCCCGTGGCGGTAATAATGTGAAAGGCCATGAGTAATGTCGCACTTGAAACGTCGCCATCGTGGCAGTGCATAACATTGTGCTCACATGACGTTTCACATATTATAGCCGACTTTTATTATTAAAAGGTTTCAAAGAATTATCACCATTAACATCATCACTGAGATATGAAGAAAGTTCTCGTAAAATTCATCACAAGAAATAAAATTTTCGAAAAATAAGGTAAAGATATCGCGGCAAGATACGACAAACAAATAAAAGATAATCACAAATTTCAAAAAACATTTCGTCACATATTATATAAATTGTAATTACGTAATTAAAATTATACCTCAATATATTACTTTAGATTATCACTCTTATAAATAATCTCAACAAAATTTTAATTCTATATAATTTTAAGCTTGTATTTTATATAAATATGTTGCAAGATATGGCAACGAAAATGAATTTTGCCACGAGTAAATGCACGCGAAATATCTCTACTAAAATGGAATTGCTGAACGGCGGCGAGCCCATTAAAATCGAGAGCCGTACTTCAAAACTATTAAACGGTTCGTCGAACTTTGTCCATTTCGTTGGTACCGAATTCAATTTACGACATTAAATTAAGGACTGGAATTATAATTAGACGAGCGTAGATTTGTACCGAATAGAACTGCGTATTGAGAATGTGTGAATAATGTGCAATTTTGATTTTCAAAGTTGACAATGTATTAATTAAACATGTAAATAAAAATAAAAATATATAGAAAACATCACGTAAGAATATTTTTAATTTTATTTTTCACAAGTAATTAAAATGAAATCAATTTTTTTATAGCACACGTTAAATAAAAATATTATTTCGTTTATTATATTATTCTAATTTTCTTATTAGTGTGACACTGTTAATAGTTAATTAACAGTCCAGAGTTTAATTAACTAATACAAATAGTGAATAATAAAGTAGTCTATTCCCACATAGATAATCAGAGAGAATGCTATTTTATTATATATATACATATATACATATAATTAACTTCAAAGAATTAAAAACAGTTTGTTGATACAAATTAAACATTTTTTCATCAATATTGTTTTTTTTTTTAGTTTATGATTCAACTACATCGCTAATATTAAGTACGATGAAATTTTGAACTGAAATTGGTACACAATACAATGTTCCGCTGCATCACGATTTTCTGTTTGTTGGCATACACATGCACCTGCGGCCATCACCTCTACGTCGACATAGTTAATAGCATTATTTGGGAAAACAAGTACCACATTGCGTGGCCGCGAAAGCGTGCAATTTTCAATTGTTCGGACGTAATGAAGCTCACCGCCTGTCAGCCGCCACATTTATAAATCTCATTTAATCGGTCACGTTTCTGGAAGTAATTCCAGTAGACCGGTATGCGTGCGACACATTTATAAAATGTCCTCATAGTCTCAAAAAACACTTCTCATTTTAGTATAATTAATTAAAAAAATTGTATCATTAAATAACAAACAGTCTTTAACTATATATCATATAGAATACAGTAAATGTGTATGTTAGTTTCAACTGATTTGCATCACAAGAATTATCTGGTAGGACAAACAATTATCATTGGAATAAATCTTCCCTTAAAACAAAAAACGCGATGTGCTCTAGCAATTAATTAGCTTAATTAATTCTTATCTGTGACATAATTTACACCGACAAACAGATGCGAAGCAAAGTACCCACTAAAAACCTGACTTACACTTCTAAAAACGGAAGCACGCGAGAGTAAACGCTGTTGAAAGATCGTCTGAACAAAGCATCCTGCAGACGAAGGTTGGTAAAGAACTTAAAAAGGCATTACGGAAGTAACGAAATAGGAAGATAATTCATAATGTGGATTAGAACAGTCTTTCTTCGTTCTTTTCTTAAGGAAGCCATGTGCTTTTACATGAAGGAAAGACGGAAAGGTATCTTTGCTTAAAGCTTAAATTATCGGTGTAGTGTCTTAATTGGCTGAGAATAAAACGGCGTCTGTCCTATGTTCATGAAAAGGAAAAACTTTGTGTGTGTGTTGTGAATCCAGAAAATAAATTTAAACAATCCCATAACTCAACTCTATTCTAATCAGTTGCACAAAAATTTGATAATTTGTCTGTTCTAAGTATGAATTAGATCGATAAGAATAAATCGATTAAGAAAAATAATTTAATTTTCGGTACTGCAACGTTGAAATGATTATACTCGCTCATTGTAAGAAATATCACCTCAGAGTTTGAACCTGCGATTTCCGATTCTCCATAACGAGTGTTATACAAATTGATCACCGAAGCATATAAAAATTATTTGTCGCAATAATTAGTAACTAATAAGAGTACGTCATTTTCCAAGAAAACATACACGTATAAACAATTATAAGTAAGAATTAGACTAATAAGAATAAATTAATTTTCGTAATAAATTCTTTGACAGTTTTTAAACTGAGTATTAGCATTATTATTTAATTAATGATTAATTAAATTTGAGATACTAATATTATAATTTCAAAGTATTATTATCTATTATAGAACAAATATATATGATACAAATTTGGACTAATGAGAATTCAATGTAATTTTAAAAATAGAAAATCTATATTCGGCAAACTGGATCTTAGTGCTTGAATATTTCTCTGTGTAAATTTGTATAGTTATTCGATTCTAGAAACTATAATGGAATTAGTCGGCATATAAATTCCGATTGAAATTATGCAATTATTCTCTAAATTTCTATTGTGTTTTCTAGAGAAAGCGGGATCGAAATTCTGATCGAAATCCATTCCGAATACTTCCATAATACGTGCCCTAGTTCACTATTGTAATTTAAATTAAATCGAATCGGCAGGCGATTTATAAAAAAATTTATTTACGAAAATTTGCATATGAATATTATTAAAATCTGTTTTTTGTCAAAAAATTTTTTATTTATCTTTATTTATTAGAAAACAAAGCATTACATTCATACCAGTGCGAGTATGCTCACAGAACTTTAATTCGCATCATTTTGATAATAATCATCATAACATTGCAGTAATCGTGTAATTGACATAAACCTGAAGGAATTTATTTTACCGTTCTCCATTCATTCATGCATACAAATCGTATAACATAAGTGACTGAAGTGGATGATTACGCGCATGGATCGAACGAAGTGTATTAACAATCATAATACAAGACCAGAAGAGGTGCGCCGAGTGTTATATTAATAACCGATATAAACGTGAGCGGGTGCGCTCGATAAATACGTCCAGAGTTAGGTTGGCCCGAGCACACTTAACGAAATTATGACGGGTTCTCGTGGGACACGCGACATATCCGAATCTTTCGCACTGTTTCATCCCTAGTGCGATAGTGGGATTTCGACTACATCGTTGACGTCATGTTGCGATTGCGTTCACATTAGTTATCGATACGTGCGCGTATGGGACAACATAATTCGCTGTAAGCACGATGTCAAGTTCCGCAGCGTGAAATTGCGTAATATATCCCGAAAGCATGGCCTCGTGAAAAATCGCGACGTTAGACTTTAGTCCAATAATATCTGTATTTTATGATATATCGTGCTGCATTATACATGCTATATGTGTGTCTTGATACAATTCTGTCATACATAATTTTGAAAAATTGAACGCGCAAAAATTAATATGTATAATGTTGTTGTAGAAAATAAATTAAAATATAAATTAGTGTAATACAAGTTAATTGCTAGCTTATAATCATATAATACATAAAAAATATAATCTTGCAATTGTATAAAATCAGATATATAATACATGCATAATTCAGCGAATTGTAAGTTAACGAAACTAAAAAAATTATTTTATTTTCAGATCTTATTCTCCTATAAAACACATAAAAATAGTTTCTCAAGTAATTTTGCAGACGATCGTTGTTTGCATTAATATCAACAAGGTAGATCTCCTCACTTCATCTCGTAGCGAGAGAAATCCTTGTGCGGTCACGTAGGTAGGTTCTCACGTGCACGGAAAAATCCACAAACTTAATTCCGCACGTGAACAGTCCAAACTGGCTAATTCTGTGGCACGATGCCCGTGGGAAATTAAGTGGGATGATTGATACACATAAAAAAAATTAAGGCGCAGCCATTGCTAAGATAAAGCCAGTAACTTCGGGATAACATCTTGCTTATTCTCTTCGCTTCATTTTCTTGCGAATTTTCTTGATAAAAAAGTTGTATAAATTTTATCAGTGCTTGTAGAACCGTGTTCGGTAGTAGACAATTAACAAAATTAAACAAGCTATCAAATTCCGTTCCTTACAATAATCACAATTAAAATGTATAATTATGATTAAAAATGATATTTAATTTCATAATTAAAAAAATTTTAGTGTGCATTTTTAGATATACTGCCAGACTCATGAATTACAATGAAATAATGAAACGATAAAAGTGAAGAGTAAATATTAAGCAAGCTAGTAAAGAAAAATAAAACGTATAATTCAAAGTCTGTTATTTGTAAACCTAATGCACATTTGTAAATGTGAGTATGCTTGGTAATTTCGAGGGTGTTTTACGCGTTTAGTAGGTTTCGCGGAAAATTATTCTCTAGAGGCGTATCGTGAATGCGAATAGCGATGAGAAAGGACGCGTTGTGGGGAATCATGCAAATATTTTATAGTGCATAAATGCGGAAAGCATACCAATTGCGAGATACATACTTAAATTCCTATTGTTGCAGTTAGATTTAAATTAAAAACATTACAACTACTGATCACACACGTCAATGTTTTCGGATAAAATCTATCCCGAACATAAAAGATTTCAGGATGATTTTTTTTATATCACTGAAAAAAATTTCAAAATCTCTCTTGAACAAATTCTTAAACTTTTGCAATTAGGATTTTTAAAAGCACTTTCGATATTTTTTTATTGTAAATTCTGGTGGATAAATTTAAATGTATAAAAAATGAGTAAAAGAGAATCCGACTTCTATAATATAAGTAAAAACTGTTAAAGCTTTGATAGGTGCATCAACATTTTTTCAGATTTTCATATAATCTCGAACAATAAAAAAAACTGCTCTAAGTCACGACCTTTTACTGATCACGAAAGAATTAAAATTTCATATTGCCGGCGGAAAATTAAACGAGAGAGAAAAACTTTATATACAATATTTTATATAAAATATAAAACATATCATTTAACATATAGTAATCATTAGAAATTTTGTAAATGATTACGTCAGAATTATATCGGAATAATGTCGTATATAAAAGTATTTAATGCATTTTTATCGTCAGATTTAGCCGTTAATAATTTAAATAATTCAGCTACAAGTTAAAAAATAATTAAGTTATTTTTCTGAGAGAAGACATTTCTGTATTTTATCGACAAATTTAGCTCAATAGAACGATTAAATTTCAGAAGAGAAATCTGCAGGCAGAATATATGACTGGAGAAGAATTCTGGTTATATATAGCTAAATCATTTTATATCTGAATCGACCGTAGGAAATGCCACTCAAGAAGAAAGAAACGTAGTGGAAGAGTAACAGTGTGAAAGCAGCTGAGAATGGCGCGGGGGTGTTCAATGAAAAAGAAAAGCGCCGTGTAAAATGTTCAAAGATATAAAATTCTTCCGGTGTTGGAAGTTATACCTATTAAAGATTAATAAACCATCAAGGTGGAAAAGAGCCAAGATGGTGGCCATCTCCAATGGAGGGTTGTGAGATCGGCGCTATACCAGGGATGAAAGACGCGAGAAAAAAATACCGAGTAGATAGAGGATGAGCAGCTCCGGCCATTTGGCTTGATGCCACCGTCTCTTGAATTATTTACAATTTTCTTGCGAGTCTTGTAAATTCCGTTTCACCGACAGATTCTTATATGGATATAAAAGAAAATAAATAAAAGCATGAATTGGCTTCTTAAAAAAAATAATAGATAGAGAAAAATTCGAATGATTTAGATGGCTACTTCCGGGGTGGAGAGATAGATAACTATTATAATCATATGTGAAGATCGTCTTCAAAGCACCTAATCTCGAATAAGTAATTTTGAAAATATATCAGTGGAGTAATTCCAATATTGAAAATTTTATGCAATAGTTTACAAATAATGGTTAGAATTTTCTTTTCGTTCAGTTTTAGTATGTACTTACATCTCTCTCTTTCTCTCTCTCTCTCTCTCTCTCTCTCTCGTTCAATTTTGAAAGATTTCAGGTTCAAAGGACTAAAAGTTTTAGAACAGATTCGAATCTTTAATATATCATTCGAAAGTGAAAGATAATTAAGCTGATCAAAGCTGCTCCATTCAAGCTTTATAACGATTAATAAATAATTATTGAATAAGTGTAAACATAAGTTAATACAATATTTTACTAAATATATACGTAGTATATTCATCGATAGAATATATAAGAGTTAACGGTGAAAAGAAATTCTGTCAAAAAAGAAAATCGATAGTAAGTAAGCCCTCAGAAAACTTGTATGCCAAAGGTGATTCGTAAAATTTGGCTTAAAGCCACACTATCTTAAACTATTTACATTTTATTTTTTCGAAATAACTATGTACCTAAAATTTCTGTGGCTAAATTTTATATCGTAAAGTGCAGACAAATTAAATACATGCGAATAAATAGCAAAAAATCGTAGTTAGAAAATAATAAAATATTATTAAATTAAATTCACAAAATTAATTTCAACAAATCGCAAAATAAGTAAAATATTAAATTGTTTAAGCAAACATAAAATTACTTAATGCTGTCTAAAACTTTTTCATCGGATATCGTTCTTTATTCTAATATTGAGAATTTTTATTATATTTCACAAATAACGAGAGCAAAATATTTAGTTTAAAATAACACATTAATTTAATTAAACAGATGATTAATACTTTCTAAAGTTTCGGCAAAACCTACAACTAACTGTAGACCCTTTCTAGTAGAATAGTAGAATCGGGGATTCAATGTTATCCTTAGGAAACTCTTAATCCTTTCTTTAATCCTCGACATTATTCTACTGCGCATTGGTAGCAAACCGATCGGCGCTCACTTCCTCGTCGGATATCGAATCGATGGATATTTCCGACATGTTATCCGGTCGCTATGGCGAAACGGATACTCTATGATAAATAAACGATAAAGTCGGCCAACTGTAAATCCTGCGGGTCGGTCATTATCCCCGTTTAATCGAATAAATCAATTAGCGGATCGGCCGATAATGATAATGAATGACTCACGGCGGCGTGCGCGGCACGGTGTGGTGCGGCGCTTACTGTGCCGATGCCGTGCCGTGGGAGCAACCACGAACCGCCTTTCAGCGTCACCCTGTTTAATGATGTTTTAAACGACGTTCCCTACATCGCCCGACTGCATTTACTCCGAACGCATTCGCTCCTGCTGGGGATGCAAAACGAAATTTACCACTCACCGACAATGGTGCCGCCGCGCCGCGGCGCCGGTCGGCGGTAATGGTGACTTGAAGGCACAAGCGTGACTGTAATTGAATAGTCGGAGTTTTACGGCTGTTTGCACCTCACTCGTTTAACGATGAAGGGAGTAATTTGAACGCAAATATATTTTGTAGATCTTTCTCTTGAAATCCCGCAATGCGCGAATGTAAAATGTTGCGGTCAATGTGCAAGTTGAGTTCGAAGTGAAGAAAATTGCATCTCGTTCATAATTTTTTGCGACATTTACTTTACTCGTTTCGCTCGAAATTCCATCGAGGAAAAAAAAGCATTCAATGTGTCCTGTTATTAAAAAATTTCTTAAATCATAGAAAGTGAAAATGCCTAATCGAGTCTTGGAACAGGATGTTAGTGTTTTATTATCATTGTGTGAATATTATATACCGTGTATGTAGTCTCCTGATCGCGTGCCGAAATTTTTCTTCAGACTTACAACGCAACTCTAAACAACTACCACGATAATATCACTTTTTGTTAGATTGACACACAATCTAATTGACGTCAATCTAACAAAAAGTGATATTATCGTGGTAGTTGTTTAGAGTTGCGTTGTAAGTCTGAAGAAAAATTTCGGCACGCGATTAGGAGACTACATACACGGTATATAATATTCACACAATGATAATAAAACACTAACATCCTGTTCCAAGACTCGATTAGGCATTTTCACTTTCTATGATTTTAAATCTTACGAGTCTATTGATATCATCATTCAATTTATATAAAAAATTTTTGTTGCAAATTATTATTATATTAACTGCATACATTTCTAATGTTGGAATTGCTGATAATAAAATATACCAAACGTCAAACCTAATATTTCCAATTTTTATTGATACGATGCATCCCGCGTAACTTTGGAGCAACTTTTCCAAGTCAATTCCCATCGGACGTCATCCTCAAGAATAATTTTCGAGCGTAGAAATAACAGGATTACAGAAACTGAACGTCGTGTAGTATATCAAGAAACATAACGACTCTTTTTCCAGTTTGGCAACGGCAGTGAACTGCGGACTCAACAAATAACTTTGACGTTGTATCCCTGGCGGAAAATATTTCGCGGATTACCGAGTAAAGCGTTGGCCCACGAACATAACCGAAATTTATAGAGGAACTCCCCGCGAAGTGTCATTTCTTGAGGTCGAGGATTAAGATAGGTACTTCGCGAAACACAACGTGGAGAGAGCAAACTAGCGAAAATCTTACCAGTCGAAACTATCGACAAAGAAATCACGCCAATAGGGGATGTTTGGCGAAACTTCCTCTCAAGCAGCTGCGCATTATTTCTCCTCCGAATTACGTACGCTCTTCTCGTAATTAAAACGAGTGGAATTAAAATGTGCCCTTCGCGCGTTTCGGCGTTAATTAATCCGGGGCTGAGCCAACATAGAGAAGAGTTGGAAAGACAATGGGTGCCGCCGGCGAAAACGTCAAGTAGGCAAAAGTACGTAAAAATAAAGGTCAGATAATATTACCGCAGTTAGAGGAAAAGGAAAGTGAAACGATATTTAAAGCCGGATAATTGTCAATTAGAGCATTCTTCATTAATTCATTCCTCGTTAAATACAATGATTCATTTGTGAACGAACAACAAAGAAATACGGTAAGAGAGTAACATAAATTGCGACGTGAAGATAAAAGTGTCATGAGAATATCATTCTCGTGAAATGGCGCGTAGTTAAAAACGACCTAAGAAAAGATTGGCAGTATTTTAGGTTTGTGGTTTTCCGGGCACACTCGATAGGATGAGAAAACTTTAGTTTCGAGAATCGTTCTTCGACCTCATTCATGGATTATGCTCTCACCTCAGGGACTCATTTTAGATTATGAAATACTTCTGAGATTACACCTCTGCGGTATAAACAAATTAGCGATCTTGAATTGTTTTAATTAAAACCTGATATATATATACTCCACTTAAATTCATTATATACTAAAAACGAGAAAATAATTTTGTTAGTATTTTGTTTTATTTAATGTTAGTCGTACTACACATTTCAAATTTATAATAAAAAATGTCACTATTAAAAGTAGAAATCCCGGATAAAGTGACGTGAGGAATTACAGATAACATGGACAATGCATTGATTTTAGATTACACCATAACAAGGAGGATCGAAAACCATTTCGTGGCCGCTCATGATCACTTACGGTACTCTCTCGGCTATCCGATTAGGGATTAAATTATGACGTATTTCGTGCCACGTGTACGTCGTGGATAACGCATACTGATGGTGCATATACGCGGCGACACAATACTAATTTATGTCTCTTTGCGTCACATGCTGTGTGGCCAGCGGGATCGGTGAGAAATGCGTGACGAATATCGGCGGAATCGTCCGAGGAAATCGTAATGATGCATGATGCGACAGATGAATGAAGCATAAATGATACAAGTATAATAGAGAAGAATTAAACAACGTTTTTATCGTGCGATAATTGATGCAATGTATTACAATTATAATGAGATTTTATGGTTTCAATATTTATCTTTTACTTAAATGTCTTACAGCATAAAGTATTAAATAAATATTCTGTGTTACAAAAATATCTTTCACACTTCAATTACATATATAAAAAAAATGTCAAATTCACATGTATACATATTAGTTAGACGTTTTCTGAAATATATGTTCTGTTGACATCGTCAATATGTATATGTAGGTATATATTATAAGAATAACAAGTATATTTCTCCGCGCCAAATATCATTTTGTATCGTCGGTCGCTTAGCAATGCTAATAGAATGTAATTCTATGTTTAAGCTTGAGAGACACTCACATTAAAGTGTCCGTATCCGTCCGTGACGGGACGGGAAGGGTTAAACAATAGCGAGGCCGAAACACGATCACGCGAGACGTTCGCGTTGGATATAATTACATAAGGCATTATGGGACATCTGAGATTTATGACGCGCATTATGTATTATGTATTGCAATATCACTCTTATGTGGTACATAAAGAACCATAGCGCGCGGCTGAACGTATGACGGGGGTTCGACAAACACATCACGCGAAAGAGATCTATCTTGCCGTGGCCCAGGGCCACCACGTTCATCAGCGCAAATAGCCTCTTTATACCGCCAGTGATGTCGGCTGATGTCGGTACCAGCGACGCGGAATGGCATGTATAGTTTAACCCCCAGCTTGGTTGCGCTTCCGCGCGCACTCTCGCCGAATAACGGACCACGGCCCCGGGGGAGAAAACGCGAAATTGATTTTACCCTTGATTTATGCAAGGCGATCGTTGAAAAAGTATGCGCCTCGCCATAAAGGTCCGTATATCGACGCGCCGGCATCGGACGTTCTACCAGACACTCACGCGAATATCGTGCCGCGATTCTTGGATGCAGATCGAGGTCGAATGTCTCGCGTCTAAGTCATTTGTTCCCATTGCGTGATAAAACCCCACAACATTTAATTTTTAGCGAGAAAACTGTGGATACCTTTTCACAAGCGCTGTTATACCAGTTGGACGATTCCCACGAAGTACTCGATGATCCTAGAAACGACGTTAAGCCGACCGTCACGCTAACGGGACTACATCGGTCTACGACGATTGTCGAAACAACGTGCTACTACTGTATCTATTAAATTCTACGTAGCACAGCGTAACATGCTGAAACTCAGAACGGGCGATATCACGGTCGAGTAAACGCTTAACGAGGTAGTATCTACACAGTGTAATGTGCATCGAACGTGTCTCACGGTAGATTTTCTCTAATAACCAATCTCCTATCATAACCATCAAGATCTTGCAACATGGCAAATGGTGCGGGGGTTGTAAACAGAGAATCCTTCTAGTCTCAGCGTGTTGCAACGTCGGTAGTTGCAGGAAATCTGTATAATAATACCACTAATTCTAAGATCTCCCGTCGAACACAGAAATTTTACGATAAGCAGAATTATACGAGAGCGAATTTGTCGTCATTAATCCTGTTATATTCTTCGATGATATTATAGCATTAATCTTGCCGACGTCGATTTATGTGCTACGATATTTAGAAGAGTATAGGTGCGCTACTTCCCTAAAACACCGTACCGACGACCGGCAGCCAATAATACGATCGATTTCTTGTGTACATGCCGAGCCAGCTTGTATCTACAGCGTCCATAGCGTACATAGTGTAGATCATAAACGAGAGTAGATTTAGTTCAACACGTTATCAGGAGTAGACTACCCAGCCCGTAAATACGCCGATGCTTTTAAGATTTTAAACCAAGCTCTATAAAGGTAATGTAGGATGAGCACCTGGCTAATGCAATCAGATAATTCATACGATAGTAGAATATTAAATCTAATAATTATGCGCGAACGCAATCTACTGCAATCCAGAAGCAGTCAAAGGATAAAGTGAAAAATGTTATTTAAAGGTAAAAATTCTTGTTAATGAAGAATTGCCCAGAGAAATATTTTCAATTCGCGTTGATCTAAATATTACAAACCCTAAAATACGACTGATGAAAAAGTGATCGAGAACGCTTGATCGGCAAAATCATCAGAAAACGTCTCGACAGGTTGGACAATGAAAGACCATTTCCAAGTAATGAACTGATGCTCAAAAGTGATGCCTACGATGGTAGTCTAGACAAAACCAACATTCGGGACATCCACGTTTACGTACATGGCCGGCTGATGGTGCACAATCTATACGCGATGGTGATAAATCATGATTTATGATAACAGAAGTTCCATTGAAATGAAATAGGGGCGCAGTTTCACCGTCTGCCATAAGACGCTGCCAACGCGTCGGTGTCTCCGGAGATTCATCGTTCATGCACGTGGAATATTTTATACAATTTATATTAAGATTTTTCCAAAACAAATCGCGGATCGAAGTGTTTAATTGAAATGCTAATTCAAAATAATTACGGATTATTCTGTATAATATGATTACATTTTTTAATCAGCAAAGATTATAAACAAATTTACATCTGTTCTTCTTAATTGTTACAGCTGTTACGAAACAAAAAATATAAACAAAAAGAATTTGGAACAAAATACTTAATGCAACGTCAAAATTGAAAAGTGCAAGATATAAATAAATATTTTGTGTAGTATAATGCAGCTATAAAATCTTCGCACGCTTTTTAAATATAAATAATGTTTATGCTGAAAGTTAATATCTGTGAGAACGTTAAGAATACCGTAGAAAGAAGTATCGACAGCATTTATGCAGTAATATTGATCGTATGAGACTCCCTTTAAGCCGTAAAAAATTTTCTTCTCGGAGGTGCTGTAAATTTAAACATCGCGCGATTTTTGTGTGTTAGACGTGCTATTTCTATCTACGAGACAGCGATCAATTGCGTTTATTTATAAAACAGTACATCAGAGTAATTCAAAGAAAAATGATGTTAAATAATATAAAAAAAATAGATATTATGGAAATATCGCAGATAATTTCAATATCTTCTTTCGACGCATATAATATTACAATGTGATACTTCGAGCATCGATCGAAAGTATTCGCGTGCCGGTTACAAAGTGCCGAACAGAGAGGGTCCCCCTTTCCTTCCACCTTTCCGTCGTGTTCGCCCGGTAAATCCCAAGATCCCATTACCCGTGTCTCATCCATAGTGATGCAGATTACAATAACAAATAGGCGGCAGGGTCGTGGCCCTCTCCGATATCGCGGAACAAGAATCTCTTCTTCCTTCTTCTCGCCTCACCTTGCCGCTCTCTTTCTTTCGCATCTTGTCCTTTCCCCTTAGATTCTGCAGCCCCACGAATCCGAGGACACTCTCTCGAAATCGGTTGGCTGAAGAAAGAAGGCCCATCAGGTAGTACGAAGTGGAAACAAAATCGGGACTTCGACCACGACTCAATTTTCAGGTGTAATGTAAATGCTCCCGCAGGACAATGGGCATCCACCAAACGACGTCATCCTCCCCCTTCTCCTTCCTCTTTTCCTTCACCCCGTTGTGAAATGCTGACTCCTGCAAGGAAAGAGTGCAAAAACTCGGCGAGAACATCGCTTCTCGTGTCGATCGATTCGGTTGATTTAGTTGGTTCTCCAGTGGGTAACGTGAATTCAGCTATCTCTCAATTAGAACGGTTGCTTTTAGGCCGTATTCTCTGATTACTTTATTGGCAGCAACGTATGGGATAACTAAATTTTGTTACCAAAAATACATGATATACTGAAATCCAATATTACAAAGAGAAAAAGGAAGCTTTTACGTACTATGTGATTTTTCATAATTTAATGTAATTAAATTATACACACACAGAGAGAAACACAGATACGAGCTTATTTTTAGGCAAATAAGTCTGAAATAACTAGCAATATACAATAAATGGACACATGTTACAGATTATATGTCTATTATTGTAATTGATAGCATAACTAATTACTTTACTGCAGCATAAAAAAATCCAAGCTATGTGTCATATCTTTCATTTCACAAGCTTGCAAAAGATTAATGATGTTCGTTTGGACAGCGTGATGAAACGCGCTTCCATGGCTTTCACAGTTTTATCATGATATAAAAACTAAAAGCGAGGACATCGAGTATCTAAAGTGCCACGGCGGATGAATCACGATATATAATGGTATAGTAAGAATCTCTTTGGCGCAAAACTTCGTCTGAAAGGAATCTATGAAAAGGCAGAAAGCATTAAACTGGATTTCCTATTATCACAACGCGATTGAAAACTCTATGAATAATAATGTCTTTATTTATGTGCCGGTTCAAAAGAAAGATAAATTTCTACGCTGCAAAGATCTCTTTAAAACGGAGATTTTCACTTCTATTTGTCTCACGAAACCCTCTTCCTCTGATCACCTCGAAGCGCTGATTCCAATTAAGCGTCTTGGATCTTCCCGAAGGAACAGAATCGATCGCAAGACGACATTAACTCGTCAGAGTCGGTTCACGTACACGAATTGACGATTCTACCGTGGCACGGAATTAAACGTCTCGATTAGATTCCTTTTCTCTACGATCGTTCCACTCTGGATCTCAATTGATCGATCGAAGAATGAAGTGTCAAGAAGAGATTGGTATTTTAGCATTAAGCGCATTACCGTTTATAAGAAGCTGTAAATTTTATTTCTACAATTTTCAGTAGTGACATTGCACGTAATATTTTTTGCTCAAGAGTGTAAATTATTTTGAATTCATTTAGACGATCATAACATAATAAGTGATGTCCCTAGCTAGTCGTAAGCTAGATAGATCATAAACGTCTTTCTTCGATGATATTTACACGATCATGATCTACTAATAAGATTATCTTTGCTGTTATTACTTCACCATATACAAGAATGCTCATAAACTTTCTCATATGAGAAATAAATCGTATAAAATAAAATTGTATGTAATATTAGTTTCTAATGATAAAGTAAACTTTTCAAACAAATTATGATTTAAGTTGTTTTTTTATTAAAAGTTCTATATATTATATGTTTCTTGCTTACGTTTCAATATTAAAAAATTATTATCATTATTGTACATAAATATTATTCCACTGACATATATGGTTCTAAATGTTAAAATGAATAACAAGAAAAAAGCCGTCGTAAAAAAATAAACGATAATAATGGAAAAAATAAACTATATAAAAAATCGATTAAAAGGTTGAGGGATGAAATTAAAAAATATTAAAAAAGTATTAATAATTCTCTCTAAACACAAATGAATGAAGAAGGTCATATTCGATAAAAAAATGAGCCTTTTGGTATTAATAATATTTTTATATAAACTGTGTTACGATTTTATTTGTCGTATTATTTATAATCCAGTTTCAGTCTACGATTATATCGAAAACAAATAATCGGCGCATGGTTTGATTGAACTGAAAATTGTAAAAATTCATATAAAAGTATTATCAGACATCAAGATTTATTTAGATTGAATATGACCGTTTTCACTCATTTATGTTAAACTTATCTCGATTCCATTTTCGCTTAATATTAAAAAAACAACGCGGCGATAGCTCTTTCAGGTTAAAAAATATCTTCGTTCGTGAAAATTTTATGTGCGATTTGGCTTGCAGTTAAATATGTAAAAAGAAAAGAATGTTAAGTACAGCCTAACTCGGAGAGATGATTGAAACTTTCATTCGTTGTAAAAATATGATGCTATCAAAATGATTAACGATTATATTATAAAAACAGCGTAATACATTATAAGTAGAACACTTTAGATTTTTTGCTTTACCGTGTCATATTTTATAATCACATGCGTACATATGTGTACGAATGTGATTGTAAAACATGAACACATAGGTGTATAATTTTCTTTTAAAGAAAATTATCCAGGGCACGTATTATGGAACTGTTCGAAATAGATTCCGAACAGAATTATTCTATTTTTGTGTAAAGGATACAATCAAAATCTTTAGGAATAATTAAATATTTCGATTAGAATTCTGAATAAATAGTTACATATATAATATACATATTCAAGTACAAGTATTTTCAAGCTAATCATTTAATTCTCTCTATTCTATATGTATTATCGACGCTTTGTAAACAGAGAAATATTTCAATTTACATTTCTTGTTTCAATTAAAAAAAAAAATGCTTATTCTCTTTGTTCATTATAAAGATGCAAAGCGATACATATATACAATTATATAATAATAATAGTAAAATAAGCTTTAACGTGACATTATTGTAACAATTTTCCAGGTACAAAGCAGCTTGTAAAGGAAAGGCCAAAGGCGATGAGTAGAAGAGACGCAAGGTGTATCCCGTAGGGCGTAGGAGTAAATGTTTGTGGTTTCCAATAGGATAATGTTTACTCTAGAACAACGCCTAAGGCGTGAAGGGTAGACTCAGAATTAGAACAACGATGCAGGACACGTCGAGCAATTGCAAATCAACTAATTTCCTGAGATTCCTGAGAATCTCCGTCTATTATTACGACAAAAATTATTCTTTCGAAATAAAAAAAAAATAGAAAAGAAACAGATGCATTATAAAGCCTTTATGATTGATAGGCTCTTGTCTAAAAATTTTCCAAGATAAAATTAGACCAAACTCTCATTTGACTGAATATACCTAACCTTCTTTACTCGTTTATGCTAAAAATTCCTATATACCGTGAGAGTTCAAATGCGATATTCTTTCGCAAAGAACCCTTCGATATTTCGCTGCAAAATGTACACGATAATGGACGCAATATGTTAAATAACCCTGACGAAAATGATCGAGAGAATGCGATTTCGCAGTCTGATTCTGGATTGCGTACCTACATGCACAGCACATTTGCCTCTTACTTGTCGACGAAATTGTTCAGAGACCACGATATCGCTCTGAAGCGGTTCCGAACCGGATAAGGAGCTTCGGTTTTCCGCAACATTTACATTCGATTAGAGTAACTCGCCATGGTCCCTCCCAGGCATCCTGCATTTTCCCGTATGTCTTCCGCCACTCTCGTGCTTTTAGCAAAAGCACGGTCGCATACCGCGACGACTTGCTTACCCGAAGAAGAAGCAGCGACGGTGCTGCTCCTCTTATTGCAATCCCTCGATTGGAAACGAAATGGGAAGATATCGGAATACCTGCCTCCCATCCCTCTTTTCAAACGTACAGCTGGGAAAAATGCAAATCGACCGGCCCGAGGGACGTATTGCCCGCAGATCGTATTCCGCCCCCTTCTCAAATTTAAAATGTTAGGGAGGACTTGGTTCTCGCGATAAAGTGGAACCTCTCTATTTAAATTCAAGATTGAAGAAAAATCGGAAGCGTGTGACAGATAATCTAATTGACGTTTTTTTTTTTTTCAAGAAAAAAAAAAAGCTGCGTAATCCCGTAAAGGATTAATCACGATTCTGGAGATACGTTATACGACGTATCGAAGGGTAGATTCCTTTCTAGATCGGCATAGTTATATCGCTGTACCACTTTGACGTAGCAGCCATATCGGGTTTCGCGCTTCGAGAATTAGCCCAATTCCCGAGCGAGTCGCATTCCTTCGGATTTCCAGCTCCCCAGCATCAGCGAAATTTCATTGTTACGCCGCGCCGAGTTAGCAGGAGCCAGATTTGGCATACAAAGCGGCTAATCCCAGACGTTGAATGCGAGTCGTGAGTTCGCCGTGCGCGTCGATGCGACTAATAACTTTGTCCAGTCGGCTACCAGTCCCTAGAAAGCTGGATTAAACTCGGGTTTTGAATTATATCGCATAGACGTATAAGCGGCCGGCTGCGCGAAATGAGAGAAAGCGGGGCACCGGACGCGTTTTCCACGCTGCTTTGGAACAATGAGCCGCGAAAAAGTAATGAAACACCCCCGACGCGACTGCCCCGATGTTCCGGAGCTAAAGCAGCATTATCTTTTTCGTGAGAGGACAGGAAACGACCCCCTCGCGGACGACTATTCTTTTCAGCGACACGAGAGCCCGGGACTCTTCTTTAGGATTTATAGCGGAAGGAAGAGCTGCCGGGAATTATGAAAACTTGACTGGCCAGCGGCAAAGGATTCTCCGGGTTGCGTTGCTGTTTTTGAAAAATTTATCGCGGACCCCGCGTGTCTTCGCGCTTAGCTAAGAGTCTTAAAGAATAAAATCAATTTCTCGACGTTATCGTAAGATATGTAATTTTATAGTGATTTCAGAACATTTCCTTCAAACAATAAAATGATCACATTGAGAAGTGTAGATGCGATGCAAAATGGATTCAAAGCTTGTCGACGTCCCAGAATGTTTGATAACCAAGCGCGAGATGGAAGACACGCCTGTGCGTTTTCCATACACGCTCGGTAGAGCGTGTGCGTGTTTTCTCGTGGAGTGCACAAGGGCGAATTCAATAACGCGGGCGGAAAATGGAGAAGAGTCTTTCGAGACTCTCGGCTTTTGAAAAGAATTTCGTACATACAATAAATAATATGACGCAGCGACGGAATACTTTTAGATAGGACAACCGACCAAAAGAGCAGAGGTGATTCTTTCGCGACGAAGGACCATTTTGACGTAAAAAAAAAAAAAAAAAAAAAAAAAAAAAAAAAAAACTTTTATGCGCAAAAAATCGCTTGACATTTCTCGATGAACAACCGCCGTCTCTACGATATCGTGAACATAGATCTGCAGGATCGCGCAAACATTCTAATTTAAACTCGCTCAATTTTCACAGCTTAATATTGAAACGACGAATTTTCCGAGTTCGTCGAGCTGGAAAACACGAACGGATGCTATCGCATTGAAGTATGTTAAATGTACATTTTCGCATGTATAATATTATATTTTGCATATATTCGCATATATATATAATATATAGCTTAAAAAAAAAGACATACGCTCAGAGATTACTATATTATTCAACGTTTGAAGATTATGAAAGACATAATCCTAAAAAAAAAAAATGTTCGATTTTACATTGAGATATTTCCTGACAAAAATAAAAATACACAAGCGTGTTGTTTTGTGTATCTTCGTTCGCGAACAATTGCGACTTTGGATAATGCGTTAGTATTGTGCAGATTTTTATGTACGATGATCCCTCTCTGGGCCGTTCTAGCAGTGTAACTTTCGACGAGCCGACTTTGGCGTGGTTATGACTTTACTCTGTACGATCACTATAATTACGCGACGTCGTGGCGGCTATTAATGGCTATCTTATTGCCGCATCTAATTGCACCTGCGGACTGCCGCAGGCGGTTTTCGTGGGTCCTCTCCAAGAAAAGAGTTGCGGACAACTCGCGTTCGTGCGTAAAACGGCCCCCGAATAGCCCCGAGTTTGCGAACCTCATTTTTACCTTCGCCCGAAAAATGTACCTATTTACTACAAATTATTTTTACGCGCAACCACCGCCGCAAAATTCCAACACTTTGGCGAAATTTTCACGAATTTTCACGCACACTATATAATTACCGCATTCCTCTAAAAAAGTTATTATTAAAGTCTGTATTCGAGGACGCTCCTTTTTATATGTCGCATAGAGCTGTTCGCAACAACCGTAGCATCTTTTGTAAAATAGGAATTTCAATCTACTATGAAGTTGCGAGAATTCCCATCAAATGTGTCACGTGTTTTTTCAAGACAATATACTATACTTGAATAGTTTTTCTCAATCTTAAAAAGAATAAAGAAACAAGAAGTAAAAATCTTTAGAATAAATTGAAGGTTTTAATAGCAAATGGATCTATTTAAATTATAATCTTTTCTTTATTTCATTTAATCTCACTTATCTCATTTTATCTCATTTATTTCATTTATATCATTTTAGCAATAAAAAAAAATACGTTCAATCAATATTATTAGATATATTCTCGTATCTGCTACTAAAAAAAGAGTTACATTTACCGCAAAAACAATTTCGTAGCTAAGCTGACAATAATGGAGCTAAATCTTAAGCTTAACCCTAAAGTATCAAGAGATAAGAAAAAGATTTCTAATTTGCACCTTTCTCTTTCAGTAGATCCCTCATCTTCGCGATGTTCCTTTCTTTCTTATATACGGCTTATATATTTTTCGAGGGGATCCACACATGGGAAAAGAAAGAAACAGAAAAAAAAAAAAAGAGAAAGAGAGCGAGAGAAACGGTGAGACATGGACAAGAAGTAGGGTGGCAAAAGATATTAAGCTTCCGACGTTCGATCGCATTTCAGATTGCGCAGGGCTCGAATTCCACACGGGATTGAATGGGATCCCATTCACTATACTGCCGTATAGAAGCGGGGGAACTGCGGGTATATATATTTCGCCTTTTCCGTTGGCGGTTAATCCGCTTACGCGGAAAAATTTCGATACGCCGCGCGCTTTGAATATATACTTACACACATAGGTATATAGTTGTATGTATAAGAGCATGTGTTTATATATATATATATGTGTGTGTATGTATAAGTCGTAATCTCTTTTTCGGCGAGCGGGCAGATCCATGGACTGTATAGACGGAATAGGTAGACGTACGTACGCACGTATGTGTGTGCGGGCCACACAGAGGCCGATTGTGGTCGCAAACGTCGTAGACGTATTTACTTGCGGCGGGGAAAAGTTGGTTCAACCGAACCGGCTACAAAGGTTTCCCGCTCGGCGCTGGATTCGGGATATATTTGGTGTTCCGGTGCGGATTTGTGGATGGCTTGAATTCATCGCGAGCGAACAGCAGGCAAGATGATTGAACGTTTACCGAAAAGGAGAGATAAAGGTTATGTGTCAAATTTATTCAAGAATAAATAAATATATCGAAAAATTAAATTTATTTTTAAAAAAGAGGAAAAATGTTTGTGAGTGTGTGAAAGAGAGAGAGAGAGAAACAGAGACGTATAAAAACAAATTGTGTTCTATTCCTAATTTATTTGAAGACAAAGAATTATTTTCAAAGTATCATTCATAATAATAATCTAGCTATCGATACATTCGAATATCAAGATCCGATCTTTGTTAATGTGGAAACAAAGGGCAGACACGCTTATAAATTGAGCAACGAAATGAGAGTTTTCAAGATAGACGTAAATGGACGTTATTCCCGATACTTACGCCATATTAGATAGGACGGCATAAATGGACCGGACATTACCGTCAGGATCACGTAATCTTTATGTGGTGAAAAGCGAACGTTCTGAACGCTGGGTCGCGATCAGCAAAAGCGCGATTATATGCGGCGATAAACTAAATCGGCCGGAACACGTGCGAACGTTTTATCAAATTGATTCACGGCCTAGTAATGTCAGTGATCGGCGATAGGCGCTCGTGTTCCGGGAACGATTGTGTGTGAAAATCACCATGTTGTTCATCGCGCGCGCCACTCGACGATATACGCGTTGAAAGGCGCTTGGAGAGCCGTTAAGTGCTGTAAAATATTCCGCGATCAACCGGTAACTCCCAATGACAATCAAAATTTATGAAATTCGATTTAAGAAAAGAATAAGAAACGAATCTTGCATATAAAAATTCAAGATAAACTGTAAATGTAAACAAGAAAAAGGTTTAAAATAAGACGGAGAGTAATTTGCAAAAGTTCGAAATGTTGTTCAACGTTTATCACGTAGAAATATATAATCATAAATTTGCTTTGTGATTGCAGTCTAATAAATTTTGATAAAATTTTCATTCCTTTACCATTATAATAAAAAGCGCGACCAATTTTTCTCGCGATTTGCACGTCTACGTAAAATTTTATTCCCATGGTCTATTATAAAAATTACGATCTGGCGAAAAAGAAAAAAAAAAAAAAAAACAGTTATACAGGTACAAGAAACATCCGGTCGCGGGACGATAATTGAGGGGAGCACAATCGCGGCAGCCTTTTCGCGACGGCGAATGCACTGCCCTGTATGTGTGCGTGCGCGATCTCGTGTGCACGAGGAATTGGCGATATTCTCCACGCGTCAGCGAGACGGCAAGCACACAGCGTCATAACCGGCTTAAAATCGCCGGTTGAGCACAAAGGCAACGCACGACAATAATGCCCCGGCGCAGTCCAGCACCGCGGACATCAGGCTGACAATACCCGGATTATCTTCGGCACGACAAAGCCGCCTCGTAAAGCCAACCCGGACAGGTCAGGCATGCGTCCCGCTCGATCGCCAGGACGAGTAGCGTGGTCATCGGCACGTGTACGATAACGCGGTAGTTTCATTCCCATTTTGCCGGTACAAGCAAACGCAAGAGAGTGGCGTCGTTATTACGTTCTAATTTCTTCCCGAAGGAGAGGGAGGATTGTAGAGAGCAGTTCTTTCTATACGATCCACCACGGTATTATATCCGTATTACAGATATAAAAGGCCTTTAATTGAAAGATTTCATCAAGGCCTGCTGGCCTGTGCTCTTGTCTTTCTGTATCGAGCACGTTGTTTCTTTGGCTCTTGACGTTAGATTTCCAAAGACGTCTGAAGAGCAAACGCCCGAACGAAGACGTGAAGAGCGAACTTATATAAAATATAATCTTCGAGAGAGGTTCATTCCTGGAATAATGCAAATCATACCACAGTAGAAATGTAATGAAAGATGTGTCAGGTTAGACATTGCTCGTAAAAGTTATCGTCCCGATTGCTTTGTACTTCCGCAACGCTTTTGTGCGAAGATGACACACGAAAAGGCTATGACTGTCGTTTGCATAATTTATTAGTGAACATCGATTGTAAATTCGCTGATCCTAGGGATAATAAAGAGAATTGTCCGACGATTATTCATATCTTCATTATCTAGATGCTTGCCAAAGAGAGCTTTCCTACTGATTGTAAGTAGACGATGATAAGAAGAACCGTGCTATCACGTTCATTTTAATCGGGGAATAAAACTTCCCCCGAGTGGCGTGCTGATCCACACGATATCGAAACACAGCACACGATATCGCTTTGAATTTCGGATGTATCGCCTTCCCGCAATATTGCTGCTTTGTGAACGGTAAAATAATAACTACCAATTTGTCCGACTATATCGAGATAGAATCGCATGCCATTCGTGCTACCATTTTTTTCCGAAAATATCATTTTCATTCTGCATTTTTAGATATCGCAACATTTGAATACCCAATCCTTTGTTGCACGAATTTCTTTTTAGAGAATTATTATTTATATTTTAAAAAATTATATTAGCAAATATAGATATATATATATATATAGATGAATCTTCACTAGAATTATTCACTTTCTCCTTTTACAATAATCGACTATAGTATCTAGTCTTTATTTTTAATTTTTAACACAAGATTTTCTTTGCAAAATTATTTTAAAAAATTACATTGGTAAAAAGACATATGGAGCATTCCACGTGAAAGGAGTCCACCTGATAAAATAAAGTATTTTGTTGAATTTTTAAAATAATCATGAAAATATATAAATGGACATATTGTATGTTAAAAAAAGAAGGCTCAGAATTAACTCGATCGAAGCCTTCGTCGCTCTTATGTCTTGGCTCCTCGTGCTTCTTTCTTGACATGCACATTTCCCAACAATGAGAGTTGGTCTGAGAGTTTTTCACAATTCCTCTGGATACGTCTCGTGTAAGTGCAAGTTTCCACGCACATGTCAGATCGGGCAACGACTTTCAGTAACGACTTTCGACACGATTTCCGTGATTTAGACGAGTCGTCAGCGTCATGTCGAAAATCAGCTTATTATATTTCATGAGTACTTATTGTCTGAATCTAAAGAGACAGAGTTCCTTCAGGAACTCATCCGCTCCAAGAATTCAATTTCTATTCTATCCATTCTATCAGAATTCGCAAATATATATGTACATACAAAGAAAATAATTGCAAACATAATTTATCACATTTTAAGATATTTCGTAAACAGATCCGTGGAAATCATAAAAAAACCTTACAGACTGTTCAACAAACAGATTTCAGAATTGACAGGGAAAGAGGGATCTTTTACGAGTTTCGAGAAGAAATTCAAGGATTCGTTCCGACTGTAGCTATATCTAAGTACGGTTGCAGAGGCAATTACCAGAAGATTACTGCAATTGCGAGTGAACGGCGCAGCTATACTTCCGAAGACATTGATATTCAACTAGGAACACGCCGCTGTAATTTCCCGTGGCTATCTCCGTTCGCCACTTCTTAGACGATTCCTTTGCTTTACTGATTTAGTTCAACCGTTTGGATTTCGCAGTTGATAATTAGCAGTAATCAGTAATCAAAGAGAGAGGAATAATGAATCGAAAATAGAGCACTGCGACAGACCGATCATTATTTTTCATCAATTTACAACAGAAATAAATTAATTGTATGTAAATCACAAACGTCACTAATTGTTCGATTTGTTTAATTGTATATTTCGATATACAGAATAAATAATTAACGAGATAAAATTGGTATTATTTAATATATTTGTAAAAATTAAACATATTAAAAATTTTGCGTAACGGTAAAAGATATTAGTAATAAATATAAAAGTAAATTTTATTTTGCACAAATATTCACGTATAATTAGATAATTTCAGATATTTCATTATTTATTGTGATGGAATTGTATAACGCGTATTGTATAATATGTGAAGTATAATTTTTAATATATTCTAATAAAAATGATTTCTTATTATCAAGAAGCGATTTACAATATTTTTCTCGTAAACGATGTTGACCATCAAGAATGTAAGAGTTCCACACGAATCGATACGCAATCGACCTTTCGAGTGTAAATCACAACAAAACGTTTTGCTGACAAGGAAACACGGTGCGCGCAAGTATACGTTTGTATACGGGTCGCCTCATCTGCGATAAAAATGTATTAGAGGATCTTATATTCAAGACCAAACCCTTCTCGGCGAAGATAAAGCTGAGCACAATGCTTCCTGGTACGTGCCTGATCTGCATGCCGAGCAGAATAACGTGCCTCTTGCCACCCTCGGTATCTATACGTCACCAACTGCCGTTTCGAAATCCACTTTCCCCTTAAACAAACCCGATCACTGTGTTATCCAATACAGGATATACATTTGACAGGATTTACGAAAGAGCACGGCTCATACATACACATATATCTATCGCTATTTTTGACCGATCAGACAACAATTATATGACGTAATCATTTTTCATCTGACTCAAAAGTCTAAGGATACAAAATGTGAAAACGACATTGTAGCCGGCATATAATTTTCGTCTGATTCGCGTGATGGATGACAGGCCGAATAAAAGCCTCTTGGTGGTTTAAGCCGTCGTTTAGTTGAACCCCGGTGTTCCTCCTTGATACATCGCCTTCTCGGTAAACCGAAGACGTTACGAAACACGATCGTGAAACACTGCTACGTGGTACGTACGTTATGTGAGGGAAAGACTGTCCGGGCGACGGTAGCAATGACACACGACTGCTCGTAAAACATCGCGGGAAAGCGCCTTAAGGTACCGGACGTAGATACACGTACGCGGTTTATGCTCCAGATTCCAGCCTCGTCTGGCCGCAGCTCGGTTATCTGCAGCCCGCGTCGCGAGCTAAAACCATCTGTGTTTTCCATCGCTGCAAAAATCCAGCGATCACACGGTTTTGGAACAGCGTGAGAATGTATCACCGATAAATTCTCGTGGGGTTTTAAGTCGCTTTCTTTTTTAAGGAGCTTACACGGTCTTCTCCCATTTTTGCGTAGAATATACATCAACGAAGAAGGCTACAAATGATATCATGTGATTTTTTTTCGTCATATCGATGTTATTTACATTTGTTTCCTTTTCATTTTTCGTTGTTTCGCAATATTTCCTCATTAATAATAAGAAGAAAGTTTATAACCACGTATTCTGAAGGAAGTGTGTACGTAGGGAGATACAAGATAAAATATGAACACTATATTACTCACTGTAAATTATTATACTAGCTATACAAGTTAATATATTAAAACAAACTCCTGAAATCTGTTAATCGTTTTGCACTCACCCACAAGTTAAACTTGAATAAGATTAATTATAACTATATGTCTACTAATATTATTCAGCTTGAATAAAAAACTCACTTTTGTTTTTCATGAGATTAATTATTATAATTTGCATAGCTTGATATTAACTTTTTTCACGTTCAAAAAAGATATTACATACAGTCTCATTTTAGAATTACAAGTCTGTATTTTTACAATATTACTTCAATTTATGATGAAATCATGTTTATATTAACCTACGAATAAGTTCATCAGAACGGGGAATTTTCAAACGTATTAAACATTCGAGGAAATTGTCAACAAAACTCACAAACAAAGCAATATCTGATCATTTTATAATCAAACATCATTAAATGTTGGAAGAGCGTGATATCCCTAGTGATATAGATGTTATCATTTTATGCAAAGCTGAGGCTCAGGACCGAATGTAGTTTCAACTTCGAAATAGAATTTCATGAAGTTTCAAGCGATCGCGGGCGAACATCATTTCCTGTCCCGAGCTTTCTCAGCAACGATTCTACGGTCGATGATGGACTTTTGTTCGCGTGATTTCGGCCCGTAAAGGTGAAACGTTTTCCTTTCGCGCATTGGACTTAAAATTTCACGAGGCACGTGACGCTGAAAAGAGCACCGAGATCGTTACTTCTAATTCTTGGAAAGCAACGACGCTTGAATTTTTTTCCCGAAGAAACAATTAGATTATAAAATAATTCATGTAAGTATATATATTCCCTAATTAATGATTTTTTTAATAACAATTTTTAGCACAATATGTAGATATTTCACTTCTTATTATATAATAATCTTTTTTGCTTAAAGATATAATTATATAAAAATATCGCATATATATATATATCCCATTCTATATATTTATTGTTACAACTATTAAAATGTTCTGCCTCACGTTTACCTTTATAAACATTTTTATAATTATGAATATTTCACAGAATATATAGAAATACTTACATTTCCGAAGAAAAGAATAATCGAAATATATTACAATAAATTCTCATCAAATTAATTATAGAATAAGCGATTGCTATAATCTAAATTATCGTAAAAAAAAGGTAAAGCGTCATTAAGAGAAAATAATACAACAAAGTTACACTACTTCATCGTCATATTTAGAACACTGCAACTTTGTTACCTGCCGGTTAACTTGCGACTTTATGGCAAACAGCATCATCACGGTCCACGAAACTTTCAGAGTGTTGTTCCTAAAGTCGATTCCGACGTTACCTCCGGCTTCGTATACGTTTCACAAAAATTGCAAATTATTGCCACCGCAGGCGCCGCGCAGGCGGAGAAAAGAGCAAGGAGGAAAAGAGGTCTCGGAAAATCCAGTTCGTTTTTATCACCCTGTCAGGCTCTTAAGCAGAACTGATGCGAGGAACGACATTTTCGTTAGCGGCCAAAAGTAGAGTTGATCTCGTCGTTGAGCAATGTCAGAATAAATCGTCAAGTTTGGTTTTCTTGTTCTAGTAAAAGATTTGTTGTCCCTTCTGCTCCGCTTCCACTTTTAATCTCCATTTCAATGTAATATTTGTATTTCTCTTTTGTTTAAAAATATTTAAAAAAATATGTTGTTTTACTCCCGAGGCCATTGGGTTAAAATATCGAATTTATCAGTTTTTTTAAACCAAATTGAAAATATAGAATACATAACAATCACAAAGAAAAAAAACAGAAAATACAGCAAAGAATTCATCTCGAAATACATTCCAATTACTAATGGAGATAAGCTATGGAGTGCAAAGAAATGTCACGCAGAATAACAGAAGACGGCAGACGATAAAGATTTAATTTAATTTAAAACAAAAACTCTCTCTCTTTCCTCCTCTCTCGATGCAGGATAACGTCCTTTCTGTTTCGAAGATAAACCGGTCAACCTTTATCTCTCGCTCCTTAGTTCCAAAGTGCGAACCGGTATCCTTCCATTACTTTCTTTTCTCGCCGCTGTCAGTGGATTCCTAGGACTTGATAAAGTTCTGGGTACTTCCTTTTTCTCACAGAGACCACCTCGTTCCACGATTACTCGCAGCGGCTGGAGATCGCTCCTTCAATTTTGTCAGAAAGTCACGAACCTCTGCTGGCAACCCAGATTTAATCAACGTTCTGTTCCCCAGCTCGTATAAATTTTCTAATGACATCGGAGAGTTTGAGTTCTTCATCGGAAGTGACAGACTGCCGACGCGTAACTGCGATGAGATGCTTCTTTTTAAACTTCGATATCTCGCGAACAATGAATAATTTTGTAAATAATTAATGACATAGACATCCTATTGACAAATTGTACGGGACGATTAATTTTACGATTGTAAAATCATGTGCAATGCAAAAGATAGCGCTATGGGCGGAAAACCGGCAGATGTAATCGCAATTTATTAGCCCCGCGCGAAACATGTGTCAAAAAGAAGCCTGCGATTACAGGGATTGCGCTACAAATGGTCGCAAATACGATTTATTAAGCCGGACAAAGCGTCCCTAGGAGAAAAAAAAAACCACGCATAAACAGCGGTTACGCTTTAAGCGACGCAACTGTGTCGCAATGTCGCGATAAAAAGTACCGCTTACAGCAGTGTTTGAAAAATTTAATGCAAATGGAGTTGCGCTTTATTGCGTCGGGCAAGACAGAAACCGCCTAAATTTGTCGAAACTGTGGCTATCTACGTTCCCTAGACAAAGAACGGCGTTGGCCGAGGCATAAAAGTAATTGCTGTCTAATCGCTTCGTGTCGCGGAAAATGCATAAAGAACCTCGTGAAAAACAAAACATGGTATCATTTCACAACGCAGACGGTGATGACCACGAGGAATGCTGTTCATGAAATATTATATATAAAACTCACTACTCGACGCGTGTCTGTTATGGCGTTACATTTTTACAATATTTTATTTACCAGTAAATTTTCTATTGTCTTTTTGCATTTTTGTCACTGCATCGAATTCGCATTATTTCAATATGTATATTATTATATATTATTATATATATAATAATATAAAAAGTGTTGTGGCATGAAAAAATAATAAAACCGCTTTTTGTTATGAAAATTAACATATATATGAACTTATATTTGCAAACGTAATATTTGATGTTTGATATCGAAAAAGATAGTATCGAAGACAAACATTCCCTAATCCGCAATATTTTATTTTGTCTCTGATTCAACACTTATATTTTTTGAAACAAATTCTATTAGTTTTGCAATATGTTACCTAATGAGTCTTTTATCATTCGTATCGAACACAAAGATATGTTAAGAATTCACTTAGCACTTTGCAAAAGTCAATACCTTTTACACTTGAGCTGCGATATATATTTATAATATGGCGATTGTAGAGCGATCTGAATCAGTACAAATGTCGTCTTGAATCGAGAGTGCTAAACGTTCTCACTCGACTGCATTTTCCACTGTTAAGCTCCTCAGAGCGATAGATCGAAGAGAAGTCTAAAGTGCTTCGCCGTCGACGCAAAAAGCGCCATTGGCGCGGCGTTATCGCGTAGGGACCACCTAGTTTTTATTCCTCTCCATTACACGAGACCTTCCTGAATGGGCCACGAGAGACGACGCACGACGGGTCATTACGCATTCATGAAGATTATATGCAGTTCGGGCACGTCGCGCGTGGGAAATTGGGCCGAGATTGTCCTTATCGTCATAAATCACGTTTGATATCATTGACTTTTCACTCTCGATCACTGTTGATCATAAAATCTTTGGAATTCGTCAGATTTCTTATTTCAACGAAAATAGAAAATTTTATTTTCAATAAACACTCAGAGATAAACTAATTATAAGTATATAGATGTACCTATTTTGCTTTTAAATGTTTTTCATCAATATATAAAGCCATAATAAAAAAAAAATCATATGCGCAGCCAATATCTTACTGTGAATTGAGTTTTGCGAAGACGAGTACTGACAAAAATGGCTGTAGAGTAAAAAGAAGCAAGGATAACGTAACGACCGCTTTGCGTGCTTGCAATAATCAACACGAGGCGAGCCGAATAAGAGCGTGGTTGAAGAAAAGAGGGTAATGAGTTAGGATTGGGGATGAAATTAAAAAGAGAAAAACCATCGGAGTTTAGCGTGATTCTTTATTGCGCTTGCCTTTGATGCTTTCAAGATTGAAATCATACCAACAGAAAGAGTGATATATGAAAGATCTATCTATGAATTACTGTCGAATAACAAATGAGTAAAAAAGTTAGTCCGCAATACGAATACAAGATTAAATTTATTACTGCCGATTTGATTGCCGGTCATAATGTAATATATGACAATTTATACGACGCAAAAACAATGTGATTAAAATCGAAAACGTGTCACATCAATTGAGAAATTTTAATTCTACGTATAAATGTATTATATGCGTATAGCAGATATACATCTATCAACCGGCAACTGGAAACAATCCTTATCCTTGTCGCCTTGAAATCTCGACGAAAGGTAATGAATCAAGATTCCTCGCATTTTAATAACCCCGACAGCACTGCCATCATATTTCACTTGCGTACGCGCCTAAGTCATTGCGCTACCCGCAAAACGTCACGCGAACCGCCGGGACGAACCGTAATTTCCATCAGCTGCGGTAAGTGGTCCGAGCAATAATCACGTGAGAACGCAATTTTACGGTCCGTCATCCTGGCAAGGCTTGCAGTTAAATTTCTATTGCTCTCTAGCCGCTCCGTTCCGACCGCCGCAGAGTCATTATTTCAACGCATCGGTTAATTTTACGGCACGGCCGAAATATATCTAGTCAAAGAATGCGTCGCGTTGCTGTCACTTATGGCAATGCGAAATTGCTTGCGGTAACACATTGCAGTCATACATTACCGTCAAATACACTATATCACCATCACTGTAAGTTGAACTTCAGTAATCTCGACATTCAAGTCTCGATTTACAAATTGCGTAAATTTTTCAAAATTAACAGAAAGAGAAAACGTAATGTGTAACATAACCGTGCCTACTTTATTACATGCTAATATACGCCGTAAGAAAAAAAAAAAACTGCGATATAGTTCATAGTAAAATAAAAACTATAAATTCCATTCAAATTACATAGATATATAAATACGAATTTTATCACAATATTATTCATACTCTTATAAAGATATATATTATATGTTGTAATCTATGATCACGAAATGATCATCATTCATCAAGCGACATTTTCTTATCCAATTCGTCGTTTTTCTCGAAAGAAACACATTCATCAAAAGGTACGTCCACGTTTTGTGCTTTCGGTGTGTAACGTTTCTTGTCGAAATATATCTGAATTTCCTGCAAGGTTTTGTTCTTGGTCTCAGGAAGAATGAAGTATAAAATACTGCCCCCGATCAACGTCACGAAGCCGTAAACGGCGAATGTACCTTCAGGCTTCATAAATTCCATCATAAACGGCATCATCTTGATTACTACGAACATGCACATGTAATTGAAGCCGGATGTTAATCCGGAACCAAATTCACAATATTTTCTCGGAAACAATTCACCGCACAGCATCCAGGGCAGAGTAGTCAATCCCAATGACAGCAAACTGATGTAAGTAACGAGCAGAATCACGAAACCCCAAGGTTTTCCAATGTCAAATGTCAAACATACACTCAAAGATAACATGGTGATAGCTGTGCCATAACAAGATATAAACGTCATAGTGCGTGTGCGGCATGTTTTCAGAAGAACACACATGAGAATAGCAAATATCAGACGAATCGTGTCGATGATAAGTGTTACCAGATAGGCATGCGCCGAGTTCGAGATATCCATCAACATCTCGACGCAGTAGAAAGTCATCACGTTAGAGCCTGAGAACTGCATAATAAAAAAGTACAGAGAGACAATGCTGAGAGGTTTCAAAAAATATCGCGAGGTCCACATTTTCCTTAGCGAGCGTAATAACGACCGTTTCTCGATCCCTTTTCCTGATATTTCTGCGAGTCTAGTGGTTTCCAGCAGGGAGAATTCCTCGAGTGATTCTTTGCCACGGAGGTATATCCAGGAGCGCTTTGCCTCCACGATTTTGTCTTTACGAAGTAGCCACAATGGACTCTCTTGCGAGTAGACAGAGACTATCCAACAGATTACAGGAAACACGCCACAGATATACGCGGTGGTTCGCCAATGCAGCCAAGTTCCCATCGCGTGACACGCCAATATACCGACCGAAAGGGTCAAGTTGCCTGCCCCCAGTAGAATGCCACGTAGCAGAGGGTCACTCGTTTCGCTCACGTAGATCGAATATATAGGCGCTAAGACTCCGACACAGTATCCAGAGAGAAAACTGCCTGCTATTAAAACTTCTATGCTGTTGGCGAAACCGATAATCAGCCAGCCGATAAGATAGACAGGAAATATTAGATTCACCGATGTCTTTCTGCCAAGTTTTTCAGCCATGAATCCACCGGTCCAACATCCCGGAGCTACCGGTAGAAGTGTAGCTGCTGCGATCCATGACTCCTGATCGATACTGAGCACTCCGAAGTGATCGGCATCCGCAGATTCGAGTAAAGATTCGTTATTATTAGTCGAAATTGTCTTCAGTTGCGGAAGAAGTATCGCGCTGTAGCCAAACGACATACCGGTTACACAGATTCCGATCAATTGTCCCAAAATTGATAATATTTGTCTGAGATACAACTTGAATTTATTGATATCTGGTGCATTATAGTCATCCATTTTTATTACGGCACAATAATATCGATTGGGGAAAAAATTCGAAAACGTTGATAAAAAAAATATAACGTAACTATTCACTGTTTGTAATATATGTGTACGCTTATCTATTGAAACACAATCTTGTCCATTATCATTCTTTGTCTTCCAACTAAATTCCTCTAAATATAAATTGGCTGAAAAGCACGCACTACGAACGTTGGATAAAATGAGACTGCCATTAGTAGAAATGTTGTGCGGAGATATCACAATTAAATAAAAATTGTTCTATAAGTGACTATCTGTATAAGCGATATTTGTAATTATCTACGTAAAGTTGTTAAAAAATGTACACAAGCTTCGGGTCATGACTGATTATATTTTATCTGTTCCACTCTTTATCGAGTAACCCACTGTTCATCATGAAACGGATTAATTTTAATGTATACAATAAATAAAATAATAAAATACAGATAAATATAGAGATAATCCGTGCAATTATCACCGATTACTAAAAAATTGCGTCCATAAATGTCAAATATGTTGTGACTAAATAATAATTTATTAGAAGAAAAAAATCGTTAATTATTCAGTAATGGAGTTGTTGAAATTTTTTGCTCTTACAAAAAGAAAGACGAAATATAAACACTTTAATTTCACGGCTGTTTTCTTTGAAAAGGGAAACCACTATGTGTCAGTCATATGATGTTGCATCCTTTTACAAACTAACAAGATGCAATCTTCTTCAAAATGATTTGAATACCATTAAAACTCTTTTCAAAGGCTTTAATGCTCGAAGCTACTCAGATAATACCTACCAGTATATTCTCGACAATATTAATATAAAAATGATGGAAAAGAAAAGCAAGATAAACAAGCTATCAAGATAAAAAAACGATCATGTGCCGTTACATAAAATTCAAAACAATGTTATTTCTTAAATTTATTCGAAAAATGTCAAAATGTTATAAAAATTTGCACAAATGTGCATTAGTTATCATAGTGTATGTAATATAATCACAGTGATAACTTGAATATTAAAAAATAAAAAAAAGAGTAGAAGGGAGTATATTTCCACTTATCTATTAAATGTGCAATTTTGTCTTTTTTTAATCACATATAGCAATTAAGAAAATTCGAAATCCATGTGGTATTATACAAATCCAATTCTATGTCTATATTCTATCACGAAAGTAAATTCGGATGTCTCGTGTAGAAATAATTAAGCCGGTTCACCGTGTAGAAAATTAGGCGCACTATATGCGTGACGCACATACGTTCCTAACATGAAAATGAAACTGAAATCTCCATACATCTCTCTCCGCGTGCAAAATAATTTTCCCGCAGCGCCTCGGAATACGCATGGTATTTTAACTAGCTGAAAAGGGATTTAAACGATCCGGGAAAGCGGCCGCGGGAATTTGAGTGCCGTGAATTTAATACGCACCCCTCGTCGAGCGACGAGGTGTTTCGTATTTTGGACGGCTGCCAAATACGATTTTCGCGTTATTTATCTTTCGCGAGCGAGGATACGCGCGTCCATGCGAGGATGAGGGTCGAAACTCGTACGCATCGATGTGCCACAATGCATCGTGTGCTTGTTCCGGCGATTAAAAACTAACGACTCTGCTAGCAGTAATGCCAAGCGAGAGATATTTAACACGCTTTTGGTGTTTCAGATGTAATTAAACACTTTTTTACCATTCTTGCTGCTAATCTCCGCCATCAATTTTAAATGATTCTTATTCGTACAAAATGTAAATACCGCGTTTTCTCTCTTTTTTTTTTTTTTTTACAAAAATTACTGTACAATAAAGACACGTAAAAAAAATTACATGAAACAAGAAAAATGTCTTTTTATATAACGTAATTTCAACATGTTTTTGTCTTTAACTTGTTAAGATTTTTGCAAAAAAAAAAGAAAAGAACTAAAGAAATTACTTCTGCGAGTAATCTAATTTTCTCAGAAGTGAAGAAAAGAAATCGTCTTCCTATTGGCTTCATTTGAGAGTTTACCTGTAAGTTTCGTGTACGTAATTCAGGACCGGTCGATAGTTAAAATTCTCACAACGCGAAGGCAATCAGTAAACCAATAGAAATCAAGAGCTTGAACGGCAAATAGTGAACCTGGCAAATTTCCGCCAATTCTATTACTGGATTTCTAACTCTTTGATATACGGTAAATATTCTGTCGTAATGCACCTGTTCATCTACTTCGACTCACGTCGCGTACGAGTTACGCCTTTTAATGTCGAGGACTCTCAAAAGTCTTGTTATCCCCGCGAGCCTGCACTTCGACGTCAGAGGGAGAACTTGTTTAACGGTGAATGCTTTCACGAGAGTATCTGTTGAGATCCAAAGAGCTTGTGGGTGCATTTTGATGAACTCAAGAAAGAATGAGAATCAGAATGGAGTTTCACGAGACCAAAGCATAATAGTTGATAAAAACGACGAGAGTCAACGTTAAGTTAGTATAAAATATATAACATAAATTCAATTGTATCCTGATAAACGTCACTTTAATATTTCGAGACACATAAGCGTGTATGTCGTATTTAAACATTTCTATAAAATGAACGGGAAACTGCGGGACGATGCAATATCGTCGCATAATTTCTAGATGGATACAACGTTTACGAAGGCTTCTCCTTAGAAAGCGCCGAAATTTGGCGGAAAATTTATACGCGCAATCTCGGAAGAAATTTCTGAAAGACCTCAGGTAATTCTAAGGTTTAATATAAGTTTCACTCGTCGTCTCTTTTCAGCCTCGTGTACAAGAGAGAGACTTATTTAACTGGATGTTCTTATGAGAGTGCATGTCGGGTACTAGGAAGGCCAGGGTCGTCGTAGATGTGTGTTGACGAGCTCTTGAAATGATGCAGCAAGGAGGCTTCAAAACAGGACTTTTTGCAAAGGTAAAATTTCTATGAAGTATTTTGTATTATTATTTACGATGCGTTTATTATAATGACATTATACATATATATATATTCCATTCCAAATGTGCCACTCGAAAACTATTGGATTTTTGATTTGACTGAAATTTTGATATATTATAGTACCCATCGCAAGAAGCTACCATGATTTTTCCCAATTTTTTTATCAACATACACACACATATAGTCATAAGATATGAATTTTATATTATATATATAAATTGTAGTACCCCCGAGTGATTATTTTTCATTATTATGAAAGATATAATAAAAATAGGATGCACAAACGAAAATAATGAGTGGACAATCACGTGCGCGTTGTGGACAAACGATTCCCGTACATAATTATGAAAAATAATCACTTGGGGATGCTACAATTTTTTTTGTGTATAACTTCTTTTTGGAGGGTGGACAAATGAAAATAACGGGTGGACAAACGTGCACAGTGGACAAATTAATGCAACAATGATTTTACCAAAATTCGCATTTAGGGGTGCCGACTTCACAGAGCAGCTCTGTATATATAATGATATAATAATTATGAAACTATATATGTGATAATAATAATATAAGAGTCGTTAACCAGTATTCATGTCTTCTGTTTAAGATTGTCCTAAGTGCAATCTTAAGATGTCAATCTTAGTCGTATTATTATCTAAAATATTACTTAAAACTGTTTTAAAATAAAAATATATGTAACTATGAATATTGGCTATTAAAATTTTCTTAATTCATATAAACAGAAAATTTCAATTTAAAATGCGAGAGAAAATGGATAATTTATATAATAAATAATATTTTTGCATTTGTTTTGCAAATTTGTGACTTGCATAATTAATTAGAAGAATATTTGCTTTTAATTAATTTGAATTATTACCATACAGAATGTGTGTTGTTTTAACATTAATATATTTATCTATCATTAGTTAAACATCTGTCCGTTTCGAAACATTTGGTTCGTATAGCACACTTGACGACTAAAAGCTTTGAGAAAGCCGTTTCACCCCCGTCAAACGCGAATAGGCCAGCTCGCGCAGAGAGATTGATGCGTTTTCCGGAGTACAGAAAAAACAACTCGTGGGATGCATTTGTTCAGGGTTTTAAGTAAAGAAAAAAAAAGCTTCTTCTGTTGGAACGACCGAGAAGAACGTTTCCACACGAGAGAGGTAGCCGGAAGGAAGCAAATGACGAAGATCGCGAGAGCGAGTGCATATATAGTATCTTTCCTTAGGGTATTTTGGTACAATATGGCGAGCGAGAAAAAGGCTTTCAAACTGTTTTCAATAGTCAAACATTGTACTTTTTGTAGTTCTTGCTTGAATGCTTTCTTTCATGGCAACCATGTGACATGGAAATCTCTGAAAACTAGTTAATCAATTAAGGAATACAAACACGGAATTTAACCCTTTGTCGGCCGAGCTAAACTTTGAAAGCACAATTGATTTAACAGATTGAGAATTCCGGTAAATAAATTTGTAAAAAATAAATAAAACACAATCCGACTGTGATAGTAAAAAATTCGATGATAAAGCTTTCGCAAGTATGCAAGAATATTCTCATATTTTTGTACAATTCAGAACAATGTATATAAAAATCTGCACTGAGGCTCCAAAAGGTTGATGAAATTCTACGTGTTTGACGAAGAGCTAACAAAACCGAAAATACAAGACTGACGTGAGAACGTAAAATAGAATCGTAAAAACATTTAGACTGCATTTACGGATAATAAGCTTACAAAACTTTTGTTGAAATAAATAATTAAAATTTTTATTACTAATAATACATTTATTTTATAAATAGGCAATTAGCACATTTTTGTGTTAATTGCCTATTTATAAACGTACACTTAATTAAAAATGCGCAATGTTATAAAACTACATAATATTTTTAACATTTCATGATATATATATTTAGCGCAAAAATCATGCGGAGAGCTATGATTTGAATTTGTTCATAAATGAAATGAAAAGTTAATCTTTTTTGCTCCGTGGGGAAATCAATATTTATATACGTGAAATTAATACAATGCACTTGATGTACATAAATACGTTTAACATAGCAAACATGATGTGTGAAAATATTGTTCAACGTGGCAAATCGTTAATTTTTTTTATGATCCATTTTGCATGTTTCACGTTATCGAAAAACTGATTCACTGAAATTTTTAAAAGGATTCCGGGTTAATTTAAACAGTTTTGAAAAATGAGATCGGCTATTGTTCATCGCTCGGACTACCCCAATCTCTCTCGTGCCTCTCTTCGCGGATTCATAACGCGTTCCTCTCTTTGCAATAATATCCAATATATTACCGATGTTCAACATGCGAGTCGTGCCAGTAGATGGCGAAATGATTGCTTTACGAGTAGTTCCATCGTTCGTTGAAACCTTTTGAGATATGGGCAATACATTTTTTCGCAATAAGAGATCCGTAACGCAAAACGACACAAAGAATATTTGTCAGCATATTTGCGAAAATATGCAAGTATAAAGGATTCAACTTTAATGAGAAGATTATCATCAATTTGACAAACCGGAAACGTTTTACTAAATATTTTCTCCTATGCGCCAATATCCTTGTATTAGCATAAAATACAATTTAGTAAAAGAAATTACACATATGTAGACATGATAAAAAGGAAAAGAAGTTGAAATTATTAAGATTTAATAGTCTGAAAGCAAACTCTTTAGATATAAATGTATTACATAATTGTATTTATTTTTTTTCATAGTGTATTTACTTTGTTATACATTCTTAATATATATTTTGAAATTAATAAAGTTTAACAAAAATAAAAAAATATGTTTTAAATAACTTTTGTATCAAATAGAAGAAATATTTACTGTTTAGCACCAATACAAAATTCATTTAAAAATTCTAACAGTGGATTTTAATCTACTTTTATCTGAAGTACATTAATATTTTAAAGATATTTTTCAATTCAAATCCGTTTTCAGTAATTCAAGTATGTCAAATACTTTCATAAACAAAACTAAAGATTAAACATTATAACAATAAGTGAACCACTGAATCATTAATTGATCAATGATATACGTAATAAATTATAAAAGTAGATAAATAGATAGATAAATAGATAGATAGCTAGATAGAGGCTGAAAGTGCGCGCGCGCGCGCGCGAGAGAGAGAGAGAGAGAGAGAGAGAGAGAGAGAGAGAGAGAGAGAGAGACTCTTATTTTAATTTTATCATCAAATCTGTCAAAATGCAATTTAATAAGACAATTTGAAAGAATGCAAGAGAGAAAGACGCATCGCTTCTTTAGTTTTATTTTCAAATCTGTCAAAACGCAATTTAACAAGACAAAATTTATGAAGATACGTCACTCCGCTTTGTTAATAATTTTATCACTCTATATATAACAGCTGCTTCAAACTCGCTGTCAATATGAAGCTTTTTCATTCAATATTGTTCGTTCCGTAAAGTATGTATCGACGCGTTTCGAGAGTGAATTATGGAAAATAAAACAGGACAAGAAATGCCTAGTCAATATCAGCCGTTACGGACATACGTGTATGTATATGTATATATACACATACATATAGTATGTATTTATTTATTTCATGTACACGTCAAATTTAAAAGCAGTTTACGATAAAAATAAAAAGAAATTATGTTATTCTTCTCTAACATTATTGAACAATTCCATATAAAATTTAATTATTGATTAAAAATTTTAAAGCAGTTTTATAAATGACTTATAACTTCTATAAAATAAAATATTTTTTATTACAAAATTTAAACAAATTATACAAAAATATTGTGTAACATAAAAAATTAAACATTTCCGATATTTTTTACTTATATTGTGTGTGATAATCTATATTTTGTGTTAATTCCAATATATTTTCTTAAATGCATTCAACTTGATAAAGAAACGACATTTGAAGAATCAAGTGACATCGCGCTAAATATTTCGCGCTAAAAATTTACTTACAATATATTTAGCATCTATTATATTTGAATGTATGTTTATAAGTTTACAAATTTATAAATATATTACGCATCAAAATTATAAAACAAATTCTAATAACATTTTGTTCTGAAATCTAAGTGCAATACATTTGTTAATATTTTCTTATATAATTAATTATGTCACGTCATTAATAAAATGTGGACACGTGTAAAACTTATATTTTTTTAAATACGCAAATCTATATTATAATCATACATATACATGTATATTTCAGTTATAAATAATAAATTTTGTAAAAAAAAAAAATAAATCGATCCTGCCAGGATTCGAACCTGGAATCTTCTGATCCGTAGTCAGACGCGTTATCCGTTGCGCCACAGGACCATCGAAGTTTGATATTGAATGTGCACAGCTTTCTCGATTATCTAAATATTTGTACTTCAAATAATAGAAACATTTATAAAATTAAATTAGATATGTTGTGCGTTTCTTTTTTTACTTATATGGAAAATAATTTTCTTCAAATATTCTATAAAATATTTAATAAATTCAGAAGCTGATATCGCTGAAAAAATAATATTTAGTTATATTATATCTTAATATAATATTGTATTATCTGTATAAGCAAACGAGCAATATAATTAAAGAATTTTATTTAAAAATGAATTAGATAATTTGCAGTAATATTGTACACATCTTAAACTTGTTTATAAGATGCTCCCTCAACGAATCCGGTATGGTCTAGTGGCTAGGATACCTGGCTTTCACCCAGGAGGCTCGGGTTCGATTCCCGGTACCGGAATATTTTTTTTTTATTTTTTATAAAATAAAATGTTTAATCAAATATAGATAATATTGATATCTGTAAATATAACAAAAACTATTTTGCAATTAATATATTATTCAACATAATGTGCGTATAAGATTCTGTGCACGATCAATAAATACTATCACGGTCGCGAAACGGAAGAAAAGTAAATAAGACGCGATTATTGCTTTTCTCAACGAAAAAACTTTTTCCTATTACAAAAGCCACGTCTACTATTCTCCAAGTCTGTCCCAAAACGGTCCCATTAACGCCTTGCCAAACAAGCCGCGTCGAACTGGAAAAAGTTACTCAATTAGAGTTCTGGGTCGTTCAGAAACTTGCTCCATACTCAGCCGAAACTCAAATTCTTCCTTCTCCTCATGCACTGCTTTTTGCGCAACCACAAGCACGTACTTCTTCCGAAGTCCAGAGCACCGTGACCACCGTTGGTCAAACTTTTTTCGGCTTTAGAAGTCGTGCACGTAGCCGCGATACAATCAGAAAAAAATATACAGATGCGGAAAAAAATATAAAAAAATTCCAAAGATACAATTACACTTTTCTTTCTACCAAGCAATGGAGGTATATTTAATTAGCATATTATGTTTAAATTCAATTTTAAATTTTCTGACACATTAAAATATTAGTATAGTAATTAAAGGGTAAACACCATCCTTGGGACTCTAAAATAATACCTAAGTTTAGGAATTTAATGTAGGTAAATAAATAACTTTATTTAAAAATTACTTACAAGACTTTATTGTGCATATATTAAAGAGCAAAAAAAAATAATTTTTTAATTTTTTGTGTGCACAAAATGGCGGCGCATTGGCCTTCTTGTAAAATCGCTCTTTTTTTAAAACATGAACATTTGCATGCAAGATTTCTGTGAGATGGTTCATCCTGAAGTAAATCAATAAAAATGTCCAATACCTACATATAATAATAAGCTTTTGATATAAGATTTTTGAAAATATTAATTTTTTTCATAATGGCAGCTGTTTATAGAAAAAGTACATTTTTCGCCTTAAAATTTGTTTTAAAAAATGCTAATTACAAAAAGAGTTTTCAACATTTCACAAAAAGGTTACATACTTCAAAGCAAAATATATACAAGAAGAATGTAAAATTTTACGTCAATTCGATGAAAATTGTAAGACTAACGGTCTACGCAAATTGAAAAAATTGTATTTTGAAAAAAACGCACGTAAAGTTTTTGTAACTGAATTCTTGTGTATAAAGTTGAAAGTTTAATCAGATCTAACACTATGATACAGTTCTATTCTTCTAAAAATATTTGCATCATATTTCTGTAACTATAAATTAATGATTTAAGTAAAAAATTTTTTTTCAAACCTCAAGGGTGGCGTTACCCCTTAAGGACTTGCAACTCTATTTTATAATTTTAAAATAACAATTTTTGGTAAAAAAGAAATTTAGCCCATGAGGGGATCGAACCCTCGTCCTTCGCATTATATATCAGTGCGATGCTCCAACTAACTAACCTAATGGGCTAACTTGTCAAATGAGTTACTTTATAGATTCTTAACTATTCTCTTCGATTCTTATGTACTTCTGGCGTATAAGGTAAGCTTCCATTACAATGCCTTATTGATGAGTCCAGTGCAAGCCGGGACGAAACGCCAAAAACTATGTGATATTTTTCGCAATATAAAGAATAAATTAAGACCTAATTATTTACGGAAATTTAATTTATCATTATCATAGTTAATTGTAATTTATCAAGTAAGAATTGGTGATATTACTACTGTAGTATTTATGCGTTATGCCTGAAAGTTATCAGCGCGCAATTATGAGCGGACTACATATGTAGTATATAAAAATCACGCATAATTATAATTAGCACTTTGATCCAGCTTTGACCGTTATAAGCTGTACTTCTTTATTTGTTTGACAATATACGGTCGTACTAAATCATTTAATATTAAACAAGTTATTTATATTAAAAAATCTATATAAACATATATAAAATGTATGTATACAAGTAGATAAGAATCTAAGAGGATAGTTAAGAACCTATAAAATAACATAATAGACAAGTTAGCCCATTAGCTCAGTTGGTTGGAGCATCGCACTGATATGAAATGCGAAGGACGAGGGTTCGATCCCCTCATGGGCTAAATTCCTTTTTTACCGAAAACTGTTACATTAGAACTATAAAATAGATTCCTTAATTATTAATATTTTGATACGTCAAAAAATTTAAATCTTATTTGATTTAGTTATTTGAATAAGATTTAAATTTTTTGACGTATCAAAATATTAATAATTAAGGAATCCATTTTATAATTCTAATATAACAATTTTCGGTAAAAAAGGAATTTAGCCCATGAGGGGATCGAACCCTCGTCCTTCGCATTTCATATCAGTGCGATGCTCCAACCAACTGAGCTAATGGGCTAACTTGTCAAATGAGTTACTTTATAGATTCTTAACTATTCTCTTCGATTCTTATGTACTTCTGGCGTATAAGGTAGGCTTCCATTACAATGCCTTATTGATGAGTCCAGTGGAAGCCGGGACGAAACGCCAAAAACTATGTGACATTTTTCGCAATATAAAGAATAAATTAAGATCTAATTATTTACGGAAATTTAATTTATCATTATCATAGTTAATTGTAATTAATCAAGTAAAAATTGGTGATATTACTACTGTAGTATTTATGCGTTATGCCTGAAAGTTATCAGCGCGCAATTATGAGCGGACTACATATGTAGTATATAAAAATCACGCATAATTATAATTAGCACTTTGATCCAGCTTTGACCGTTATAAGCTGTACTTCTTTATTTGTTTGACAATATACGGTCGTACTAAATCATTTAATATTAAACAAGTTATTTATATTAAAAAATCTATATAAACATATATAAAATGTATGTATACAAGTAGATAAGAATCTAAGAGGATAGTTAAGAACCTATAAAATAACATAATAGACAAGTTAGCCCATTAGCTCAGTTGGTTGGAGCATCGCACTGATATGAAATGCGAAGGACGAGGGTTCGATCCCCTCATGGGCTAAATTCCTTTTTTACCGAAAACTGTTACATTAGAACTATAAAATAGATTCCTTAATTATTAATATTTTGATACGTCAAAAAATTTAAATCTTATTTGATTTAGTTATTTGAATAAGATTTAAATTTTTTGACGTATCAAAATATTAATAATTAAGGAATCCATTTTATAATTCTAATATAACAATTTTCGGTAAAAAAGGAATTTAGCCCATGAGGGGATCGAACCCTCGTCCTTCGCATTTCATATCAGTGCGATGCTCCAACCAACTGAGCTAATGGGCTAACTTGTCAAATGAGTTACTTTATAGATTCTTAACTATTCTCTTCGATTCTTATGTACTTCTGGCGTATAAGGTAGGCTTCCATTACAATGCCTTATTGATGAGTCCAGTGGAAGCCGGGACGAAACGCCAAAAACTATGTGACATTTTTCGCAATATAAAGAATAAATTAAGATCTAATTATTTACGGAAATTTAATTTATCATTATCATAGTTAATTGTAATTAATCAAGTAAAAATTGGTGATATTACTACTGTAGTATTTATGCGTTATGCCTGAAAGTTATCAGCGCGCAATTATGAGCGGACTACATATGTAGTATATAAAAATCACGCATAATTATAATTAGCACTTTGATCCAGCTTTGACCGTTATAAGCTGTACTTCTTTATTTGTTTGACAATATACGGTCGTACTAAATCATTTAATATTAAACAAGTTATTTATATTAAAAAATCTATATAAACATATATAAAATGTATGTATACAAGTAGATAAGAATCTAAGAGGATAGTTAAGAACCTATAAAATAACATAATAGACAAGTTAGCCCATTAGCTCAGTTGGTTGGAGCATCGCACTGATATGAAATGCGAAGGACGAGGGTTCGATCCCCTCATGGGCTAAATTCCTTTTTTACCGAAAACTGTTACATTAGAACTATAAAATAGATTCCTTAATTATTAATATTTTGATACGTCAAAAAATTTAAATCTTATTTGATTTAGTTATTTGAATAAGATTTAAATTTTTTGACGTATCAAAATATTAATAATTAAGGAATCCATTTTATAATTCTAATATAACAATTTTCGGTAAAAAAGGAATTTAGCCCATGAGGGGATCGAACCCTCGTCCTTCGCATTTCATATCAGTGCGATGCTCCAACCAACTGAGCTAATGGGCTAACTTGTCAAATGAGTTACTTTATAGATTCTTAACTATTCTCTTCGATTCTTATGTACTTCTGGCGTATAAGGTAGGCTTCCATTACAATGCCTTATTGATGAGTCCAGTGGAAGCCGGGACGAAACGCCAAAAACTATGTGACATTTTTCGCAATATAAAGAATAAATTAAGATCTAATTATTTACGGAAATTTAATTTATCATTATCATAGTTAATTGTAATTAATCAAGTAAAAATTGGTGATATTACTACTGTAGTATTTATGCGTTATGCCTGAAAGTTATCAGCGCGCAATTATGAGCGGACTACATATGTAGTATATAAAAATCACGCATAATTATAATTAGCACTTTGATCCAGCTTTGACCGTTATAAGCTGTACTTCTTTATTTGTTTGACAATATACGGTCGTACTAAATCATTTAATATTAAACAAGTTATTTATATTAAAAAATCTATATAAACATATATAAAATGTATGTATACAAGTAGATAAGAATCTAAGAGGATAGTTAAGAACCTATAAAATAACATAATAGACAAGTTAGCCCATTAGCTCAGTTGGTTGGAGCATCGCACTGATATGAAATGCGAAGGACGAGGGTTCGATCCCCTCATGGGCTAAATTCCTTTTTTACCGAAAACTGTTACATTAGAACTATAAAATAGATTCCTTAATTATTAATATTTTGATACGTCAAAAAATTTAAATCTTATTTGATTTAGTTATTTGAATAAGATTTAAATTTTTTGACGTATCAAAATATTAATAATTAAGGAATCCATTTTATAATTCTAATATAACAATTTTCGGTAAAAAAGGAATTTAGCCCATGAGGGGATCGAACCCTCGTCCTTCGCATTTCATATCAGTGCGATGCTCCAACCAACTGAGCTAATGGGCTAACTTGTCAAATGAGTTACTTTATAGATTCTTAACTATTCTCTTCGATTCTTATGTACTTCTGGCGTATAAGGTAGGCTTCCATTACAATGCCTTATTGATGAGTCCAGTGGAAGCCGGGACGAAACGCCAAAAACTATGTGACATTTTTCGCAATATAAAGAATAAATTAAGATCTAATTATTTACGGAAATTTAATTTATCATTATCATAGTTAATTGTAATTAATCAAGTAAAAATTGGTGATATTACTACTGTAGTATTTATGCGTTATGCCTGAAAGTTATCAGCGCGCAATTATGAGCGGACTACATATGTAGTATATAAAAATCACGCATAATTATAATTAGCACTTTGATCCAGCTTTGACCGTTATAAGCTGTACTTCTTTATTTGTTTGACAATATACGGTCGTACTAAATCATTTAATATTAAACAAGTTATTTATATTAAAAAATCTATATAAACATATATAAAATGTATGTATACAAGTAGATAAGAATCTAAGAGGATAGTTAAGAACCTATAAAATAACATAATAGACAAGTTAGCCCATTAGCTCAGTTGGTTGGAGCATCGCACTGATATGAAATGCGAAGGACGAGGGTTCGATCCCCTCATGGGCTAAATTCCTTTTTTACCGAAAACTGTTACATTAGAACTATAAAATAGATTCCTTAATTATTAATATTTTGATACGTCAAAAAATTTAAATCTTATTTGATTTAGTTATTTGAATAAGATTTAAATTTTTTGACGTATCAAAATATTAATAATTAAGGAATCCATTTTATAATTCTAATATAACAATTTTCGGTAAAAAAGGAATTTAGCCCATGAGGGGATCGAACCCTCGTCCTTCGCATTTCATATCAGTGCGATGCTCCAACCAACTGAGCTAATGGGCTAACTTGTCAAATGAGTTACTTTATAGATTCTTAACTATTCTCTTCGATTCTTATGTACTTCTGGCGTATAAGGTAGGCTTCCATTACAATGCCTTATTGATGAGTCCAGTGGAAGCCGGGACGAAACGCCAAAAACTATGTGACATTTTTCGCAATATAAAGAATAAATTAAGATCTAATTATTTACGGAAATTTAATTTATCATTATCATAGTTAATTGTAATTAATCAAGTAAAAATTGGTGATATTACTACTGTAGTATTTATGCGTTATGCCTGAAAGTTATCAGAGCGCAATTATGAGCGGACTACATATGTAGTATATAAAAATCACGCATAATTATAATTAGCACTTTGATCCAGCTTTGACAGTTATAAGCTGTACTTCTTTCTTTGTTTGTTTGACAATATACGGTCGTACTAAATCACTTAATATTAAAGTTATTTATATTAAAAAATCTATATAAAACATATATAAAATGTATGTATACAAGTAGATAAGAATCTAAGAGGATAGTTAAGAACTTATAAAATAACATAATAGACAAGTTAGCCCATTAGCTCAGTTGGTTGGAGCATCGCACTGATATGAAATGCGAAGGACGAGGGTTCGATCCCCTCATGGGCTAAATT
>NW_017280289.1:1901138-1907050 GCF_001594065.2 Cyphomyrmex costatus
GAGAGAGAGAGAGAGAGAGAGAGAGAGAGAGAGAGAGAGAGAGAAGCTAGGTAAGATGTAAATATAATGTCGAATATAATGTATATAAATAATCGTTATGTTCTTGGTCTAATAAGAATTAATATAGAAATATTGTGCTATGATAAGCCTCATTGGACGCTGCCAGATAAAGAAATAACAAATATTTATCAAAGATCGGAAGAATTTTATTTGATAAAGAATAATATTATATTATATTATAATAATATTAGCTGGACTATGTGTGGAAAAATATGAAAAATATTTAAAACATGGTATATCAATTATGCATTATTTTGAAGTATTTAAAACCGTAATACTTTTAAAAATAAATCGATTACTTAGCATAATATTTCTTTCGTTTAATAAAAATGAAAAATCATTAAATTAATATAAATATATATTGCAATATTTATCACTATGTCACTAAGGCATTAAAAAAGATACATTTAAATTTTCTTCTATTATTCCCTTGGATATTTCACGGATTTTACAGTGCTAGTTGTGCGTCTTTACGAGTACCTCGTCTTTTTCTATGATACTTTGACTCTTCAGCGATACCAAATTTACAGAGTAACGCTGGTGCGACCGATAACTACTCAGCGTTTTTACTGTCTTGTACAACCCTAATAATTCTGCGGCTCTTTCTTTCTCTCTTCCTCTCCCTCTTGCAAAAAATATCGTCATGGAGTAAGTCTACAGGCTATCATAAAGTATTAAGCCGCTGCAGGTGTCCTGCATGACCCTACCACAGCGTCAGCAAACTTTCCTTTCTTTTACCTTCATACCTGCGCCCAGCAATCTGCTACCGTCTGGCAGAGCTTCAGAATGAAGAAGGAGTAACGTATATGAACTTTAATAGCTACGGTAACAGCTACAGTAAAGAAACATGGATGTGGGCATGAGTTATCGATAGATTAGTAGCATTCATAATTCAGTAAAAATATTATTAGCCAATAAAATGTTGTACATATATAAAAATTTTCTTTGGATTATATTTGTCGTAATCATTAGAATTACTTCAGAATTCGTATATCTCCATCAAAGTTATTTTCTTTTTAGAGATAATAGTAAGATTCAACTTAAATTCTTATAAATTTACCGTATATATAAGTTTATAAATAAAATTTATAAAGAAAATTTTATTCAGAAACGTGACAGTGTACATTTTTCTCGTTCCAGGTATACTTTTCGTAAAGTTTTTATATTTGTATGTAACAATATTAAGAGGATCACAGGATTAACGTAACAATAAGTATATATGATACATATGTATAATACACAGATATAAAATTTTTTAATTAACGGATATACATTAAATATAAATAAATATAATAAAATTAAATAATCTCTGGAGGCAAAAACGGTAGTGTCTCGGTGCTATAACAAACATACTTTTTCATTCAAAATGCTTATTTCAACACGTGTTAACAATGTAAAGTGCTCGACAACAAACAGTTTAATAACGTTTCAAACGAAGTATCCCAGTTACAATGAAAAAAATACGCGTCACTGTCGCAAAGTTCAAACGAAGTATTTTCATTTGCGTGAGTAAATCGCCATAAAATGGTCAGGCAAAAGCGATCGGACAAACTGACCATGTTTGCCATCGACTCGATGCTCGCAGCATGTCCCAGTTACATCGTAAAACTGTCGTTTTTTGGCTCAATCTCGACTAGCCGAGACTAAATTGAAGCCCGCGCGCGTCGCATATCTCGATTTAACTTATATACATACACATACACATGTGTGTGTGCGCGCATATGTATACATATATATGACTGATTCCGCAGGGGACGAAATCGGACTCAACTGACGTGAAACGAAAAAAAGGAAAAACGTATTCAAACTGTTATCTTTACGAAAATACGCTAAAAATTGGCAAAAATATTTTATTGTTAGTTTCTTACTAAGCAGAAAATTGCAGCTTCAATTAGTCTCAGTTTAATCCTATTCATTTTATGCATTACCTGATTACCATATTATATTAATATTAAACTGGCTATTGAAAATAAATTTATCTGTATTAATAATAAATAAAAAATGTATAAGGAATCTCTCTCTCTCACATTATTTTTAACTAAATAAAATGTTAGATGTACGGCATATAGATATAATTGTAAATTTGTCTTAGACGAAGAGGGAAGAGTACGAGTGAGGAGCATAAGATAATTAACGGTGATAGACCTGTCCTCTATCATTGCATTTTGTATATAACTTGGCCGGGCGACGCGACAGGTCGATTGGGATTGTCGAGAAGACGAAGGGAATCGAAGAGTGCAGACCTCAACGGTCCCCGAACAATCAGCGACAAATGCCGCTACTTGGGTGGCAACCTTCCATCTTGCTCTTCTCCACCTTCGTCTACCACGATTCTCAGCTGTGAAATCCGTTTCTGGAATCGCGACACGAATTTCTGACAATACAAAAAAGTTCCAGCATCTTCGTGCGGCTTTCGCAAAAGACATTGATGAAAATGTCGCCATTAAAATTCATACCGAACTCACTGTCCCGATATTGAATAAAAACTAAATTTTAGATAATATCATGTAGATTAAATCGTCCGGTGAGAAATGATTGCGCGAAAGTGGTGCGAGTATTATCATTTCGTCATACATTAAAATCATCATTGAATGAAAAAATTGCCGGAAGAACGCAATTTTTTTCAATCGCAAGAAGTAATTATTCACAGACCGCGGGTTTCCACAGTGCGGAACAAATTTTTCTCGCGCCAGCTGAATTATAACGCGGTGCAACTGTGCGGATTATTCCAACGTGTGGTCCATTTTAGCAAGATGTAAACTAGACGCGGGTGTAATTAATTAATTAAGGAGATTATTAATATCAATTAGAGAGATGTACCGAGAATCCGTTGTTCCGAGATATCCTGTCCCAGAGATACGAGTACTTTATTTATTTTTACGAGACTCCGACGGAGGACACTTAAGATCGCTGTTTTATCGAACGCGATAATTGATGAAATACTTTACCGTATACGACAACGTGTAATTATTTCTTTAATAAGACGGTAATAAAAATTTTGCTATAATTGCAGAGAAATGTATACGACACAAAAGATTAAACGACATATAATTATTTCATATAGAATTTTATATATATATATAATTATGCATGAACCCCTCTCTCTCTCTCAATGTAAAATCGTAAATGTGTAATATATGTATATATAAAATTCAATTTTACGATGACGCATTCTTTTTTTTTACAATTACATACTCCACACGTTGCTTGAACTTAGTAAATAGAAATCATTAAACAGAGATAGAGCATAAGCCTTAATCGTGGACATAATCTCTATATTTGTCAAATCTATAATATTTTTCTTTTAATTTAACTTTATTATGAAAATAAATTCACGCGAAACAGAATCATCCAATTTTAACATCTAATTTATATTTATTTATACAGAAATACATAGCGCATATATTGAGAATAAATTATACTATACTTGACGCATTGATTACCTTTTGTCGCTGATTATCAATATTAAATATAAATATTTGAAAGTTAAATATTGTTCGTTCAATAATACGATTATCGTTGATACACGAGCTACGTCCGAAAAAATAAAAATAACTGTGTATCTACAATTGACAGGCTTTTATGTTAAGATTTCCTGTGAATGCAGCATAAACAAGATGTATTTAATAAAAAAATGTTATTACATTTCTTGATAGCTAAAAAAACTCACAGCAGTTGAACGGTATGATAAGTGATAAAATTACATTCCACACGAATTATTTAGCAAAAAATGTTATCACATTTTTTGATAACTGAAAAATTCACATCAGTTGAATTGGTATGATAAGTGATAACAAAATTGCATTCGACACAAGACTTGTCGGACCACGTTATCACTGGAAGGGACTGTAATTAAAGCGAATTTACGATGTGTCCTCTTACAACCTGAGGCTTTCAAAAGAGCACGGCAACGTGATTTCACAGCGCACTTGCGTGCAACAGAGACGTATTTCAAAAAACAGCGTCTATCATGTGACCTTAAATTTATCCTCGATTACGACTTATTACGGGACAAGCACGACGGTGTGTCTTCCTAGTTAGAGACGATGTCTCTCGTCGAGACGTTTTCCGCTCCCGACAAAATTCTTACGGATGCAATTATTTCGTTTTCCCCAATGTTTCGGTTCCTTCTGCCTTCTGTAGCGCCTATTATTGACGAGAGTTATTAGATGTGCGTCAGATGATCCACAACAACACTCATTATTATTCACGGCCAACGTGAAGGCCGACGGTCGCAATGTGATAACGGTGATTATGAAGATTCATGGTGTATACAAGAGCGAAAGATTTATTTTGTTGATGTTTCGATGATTAACAGTATATATATGTTTAAGGCTTATCGCGTATTCTTTCGAACAAAATATTTGTGATATATTATTAAAAATGAAATTATTCGTTTTGACAAAAATGTTTTTGTCATTTTATATTGAAAAAATTAGTTCTTTGCGCAGTTGGAAAATTTGTGTTGAATTTGACACATTTTACGTGTCCCAAGTAATTCATATAAATTTTTATGTTAATTTAACAACAAATAAATATATTAGGAAGTAATATACATGTTATGTAAAAAATTAACAAAAATGTAACACTGGCACAATTTGTGAGCAAATTATAGAAACATATTTCTTCAGTAAAACATTTATAACATGTTAAATTAATACGTTACAATAAATTTAACATTTATAATATGTTAAATACATTTTACTCATTTCTCTTACAATTTAAGTTTTAAAATAAATTATTTATATGTTATATTTGTTCACAATCATAAATTGTGTTATTTTATTTAACGCTAAAAAATGTTGAAATATTGATTTAACCCATAATACTCAAATAAACCAATCACGTTTAATTAACATTCAAGTATATTAAAATTCAACACAAAAATTTTAAGACGAATCGATTCCAACACAAATAAAAAATGTTTTTTTTTTTTACTGTAAATGGTTATACTATTTTTTCTATATTTTCTCAACCTTGAATCAGCAGAGAACCGATAGATAATTTATCGTAAAATCGACCTCCATCAGTAATAAGCGATTAAAATGTGCGTGCTTAGTTAATTGTGCGAAATTCATCGTGAAAGCAAGAGTAAAAGGTGCGGAAAGGGGATAAAGGAAGGGGTGCACTACGTGCGATTACACCTATTTGATATGCCGCGACACTCAAAACTCGTACATCACACTTAACCGTTGAATATGGAACAGTCAGTCCCGGCAGCGAGCGCATCCAGCATGCATATGTAGACCGCAATTATGGCCGTTAACTATCGTCGGCACGCACGCCGAGCACGAATTTTCTATTTCGCCATGGAGAGTCTCTCATTTTTTTTTTTTCCCTTCAAATGTTCGCTAACATCGTGGAGGAGGCTTCCTCTATTGCTATTTCGACAGTTATAAATAACATAGAACACATTTTATAAAATGTACATATTAAGTAAATTTTTAAAGCTTTCTATTAATCATCTTTAAAATTTTTGGCATTTTTATAAAAAAAAAATAGAACGAAACGTATCATTTACCAGCTTTAAAAATCTTTCTCCAAATTCGTATTAAAACTTCTAAATCTTTTTACTATTATATGATTGTATTTGTAACAAAAATATCTGAATTAAACATATATGTGTGATAATTTAAATATATAATATATACAAAGCAAAAAGATCACGTAAAGAATCTTAATTAAGACAAGTAATCTTATACATTGCTTACATTTCCGTACAGCGATAAGCGTACAGAAAGCCCCGAGACTTCCAGGTTCTCTCTTTTTTGCACAGATCGCCTTCAACCTTTATTTCGTCTCGAAACTCTGTGGACGATGCAGGTGCAGTTCGTAAAAAAAAAAAAAAAGAA
>NW_017280289.1:1907175-1959486 GCF_001594065.2 Cyphomyrmex costatus
GGGGGGGGGGTAGTTACAGAGGGAAAGCCGGATGGAAGCAAAGAAGAATGTCCCGTCTCCGTGTCGCCGCACCCAATAACACGCGGGTAATCACGATTTAATAGCTCAATAACATCCGCCACTGTGCCCTGCCACGGACCTCGAAACAATTTATCGGTCCCGCCAGTCAATAAATTCAGTTTTTGAGTTGTATACGGGCCTGACCGGTCCCGCGAGAGCCGGGCCACGGAGCGTTTAAATCTCAAAGCGGACGCATCGAATTCAGACTGGCGAATTTCGAAATAACGTATATAAATTACCGGAAGAATAAATATCAGTTCAGGTTAGTATACCTCTCGCCCTTTCTTTTATTTATACGATACCGATCTTTTCACGGCTAGTAAAATCGTTGTTACGAAACATATTTATCGATATTTATTATTATGCGAGAAATTGTAAGATATATATTAGTTATTGAATTATATAAAATTGCGTTCTATCTGCAAGTACTTTTCCCGTATATAAAATTTATGTAAAAAGAATTAACAAAGAAAAGGACAAGAGATCTGTTGACCGCAAAATAATATGTTTATATTAAAATATAAAAAAAAAAAAAAATCCTCCCCGGCGGGGAATCGAACCCCGGTCTCCCGCGTGACAGGCGGGGATACTGACCACTATACTACCGAGGACTTATTGAGTTAGCTCGTTATTATAGTCTTCCAATCTATCAAGCTATTGCTATTTCACTATGTTCGAATTCTTATAAAATATTTTTATAAAATTTTTATAATATTAAACGTGAACAAATATAAAATAATTTAATGCTCTTTAAACTTGATTTTTTTTAATGTTAATAAAAATAAGAAAATTAAATAAATATCTTTCTAATATTTTAATACGTATTTATACACATAAACTGTATATTTTTATTTTAACTTTAAACAGATGCATATATACATGCTTACATACCCTGTAGAACTTAATTAATGGAACATAATGGACATCTTTCAGAAGTCTTCCGTAATACAGATGATTAGTATACCTATATATATTCGCTTGTCTCACGAGAGAGTATGATTCCTTGCCAGGAAAAAATTTTTTCATTTTCATGAATATATATCTTGCAGGCGACGTTAATTTTTCATTACTTAATTCACCTAATTTCATTCGCAATTGTTAAATCAGGCAAAAAACGCGCGACTTTGAAATGCACATTTGTACAAATTACAACCGTGCTGTTAAATTATGCACATTACTTTTTCAAAACGTGTCACGTCTACTTTGTAATTATGCAAATACCAAATCATATATAATCACAGTCGTTTAACATTGTCTAATGGGCTTAAAAACAATTTAATCGCTATAATTAAGATCGTTTTCATACAATAATGAGCGTTGCAACGATAGTATTATATTTATAGAACCAACAAAAACTATTTCAGGCTCGAAACTATTTTCAGGGTAGGTCCGGAGATAAATTTTCCAAATTCCTTAACGAATAAAGAGAGGTGTAATGTATTTGACGGTGATTCGCATAATCCGATATAAGGAAACATGTTTTTCGTACTCACATTGTTTGTGTTTCATTGAATCGCGATCACGTCATCGCAAGAAAGACAGAATAACCGGTCGGATGTCGGAATCGCGTGTCGTAAGTTGTGCATTAAACGCGAATGAAACTCGCCGGTCGTACCGGCTCGTAAAAACAAAGGTACACGATGTTCATAAGAGCAAATTGTCGTTAATGGTAGTCCCGGAACAGTCACAGTAGCGGAATATCGCGACTCGACGCGACCGTTTCTCTTTCTAGTCTTGTGTCGCGCTAGAATTTAAGCGTTTATGCTGTCTAGTTACGAAATTGTCGGTGATATGTTTATCGGTTCGTTAGTGCAATGCTCGTTGGGGTTATAAACTACTTTGTCGTTTAACTAATGATTGTTCTGATGCCAGTTTGCGAATCCGGTAAATCTCGCTTGGGAAAAGCGAAAATGAGCAACTGCTTTATCAGATTAATATATGGTCAGTTCTCTCTCTTTTACACACACATTACACACGCATGCAAGCGCACATTTTCATGACAAAGCGTTTGCTACACACAAAATAAAAAATATAATTTTAACATAAAAATGTCTGATTTATGTATTCATGTAACAACAAGTGTAACAGCAGACGAGCACATGTTGAATACTAAATATATGCAAAGGCGATTTTGCTTCACACATGTGTACTACCTATCTACAAAAATTCTGTTTTAAAACACCTGAATTTAAATACCCAATACATAATGAAGCTAATATTTATTATGTATTAAAACACAGCTGATTTTTTACATAATGAATACCATTCGTTTTTAATTGAAAGATACATGGATATAAATAGATTTTTTAAATTGTATAATTAACATCTTGTCAAACAAAGTATTGACATAAATATCGATAATAAAGCAATATTGTAGAGAATTATTTATAAATATATTGTATAATATGTAAAATTACCTATTTATAAATATGTATGTTATACATATCGTATATACACAGAACATATAATTAGTTATAAAATAATCTTATTTGCCAATACATAAAAATATAATTTAAAACGTTTCCAATAAACTGTTGATATGCTTTCACTCGATTTTTATTCATAATTTCCACAATTTATGGATCGGAAAATGAAATATCTCGCAGCATATGCGAACATTCGCTTAAAAACGCATTCGAAACGAACTATGCGGAATTTTCATGATGCAATGCGGTACACCGCGTTCGTCTATCCCGGTAAATTTACATCCCGTTATTACAGCGGTATTTCGGTGCCATATGTTTGTCGCGTCCTGCGTTTCATCATCCAATACGAGGGCTGTTTGTCTTCCCCCATGTCGACGTTAAATCTGATATTAGGACGAGCGTATGTGATCACTCGTCAATAGTCCGAGTGCAGCGACAAACCTATCGATTGTCTGTAAAGTCGATTTTGTAATTTAGATCGATGCACAGGCCTGGTTGCTTTTGATGCCGCTAAATTCTATCAGTAACGCATCGAAACCGAATATTTCGTCGATGGTTGAATCACAGAATGATCAATCAACGTACACCCGTATCGCGTTTGACGCTCTAAAGCGCCATTGTGAATAAAATATTCACACTCCGCGTAACGATCATGCATTATTTTATACTCTCAGGCATTTAACGAGAGATATCAAAATTTTGTTTCCTCAGAATTCCGACAGTTATCTACTTAATAAGTATTTTTATATTTAATTAAGAACATCTCTCAAGATGATATATGAGTTAAGTATAATGCAGTGATTTTGTAGTATTTCCAAATGTAACAATTTATATACATTAGAATATTTAAACACGCAATGTTTCAAGAGTGCAACTTTCGATTGACTATATCAATATCCAGGTTACCAATCATTTTTGAGAGCTGACATAAATCAACAACAGTGTCGATAGAACTACGAAATAGAAATATAGAATCAAACAAAAGCGAAGTCGCAAAATATACAATAGAATTACTATTGAAATATGACAGAAAAATATATTTACAAAAATATTTTTTGGAAAGGATTTTGTTCTCTTCATCCAGTGAGTAAATGTCGTTCAAGTTAAAAAAAATAATTCAAAAAGTTATAATTAAATTTCATATTACTTAATAATTAGAAAAGAAAAATGTAAATATTTAACTTATAAATTTTATTATAAAATTTAATAAGTATGTAAATTCACACCGGTATATTTAAGCGTTGAAATTTGCTTTAACCAAAGAAAAAAAATAAAGTTTCTCTTACACAATTAGATTTATTCTCATCAATCCAATTTCAAATTATAATGTAAATACCTACAATAATATATTGATAAAACACGTATTTTTGCATTTAAATGAAAGTAAAGTATCGTAGAACGCAGTATCCTTGCTACGGGATGTACGACTAATCTAACTAAAAAGTACAATGAGATAATGAATCGAGTGGATGAGCGATATCACAGGCACGAGGTGCGGTTCTTAGAATAAATTACTATCTCACTGGCATCGGCGCCGCTACTTTGGCGATAGGTAATAGTGAATTATGCGCCGTTTATGTCTCGTAAAGCGCCGCGAATAGATGGGGAACGCGCGCGGGGGCATTTGTCGCCATCGCGAAATTGCCGTAAGCCGGCTTACTTTATTCAGCCGTAATAAACGTATCTTTTACTTTTACGTCGATTGATCGTATCCTGTTCGTTTTTTCGCGTCGCTGCGGCTCGCCGCAATTTCCCGTTCGCTTTGGAAGACTGGATGATGAAGCTTCGCGTAATTCGCGGATAAGATAAGCGTTATGAGTCATGCATATTCACGCTCGTAAACAGCCGTAAGAAAGCTTCCTGAGAAACTTGTCCTGAGAAAACTCAATCGTATGGGTAAAAGAAGAAAAGTAAAGTGACGAGGTACAAACAAAATCAATGTATATCTTTGAATTTATAACTGAATTTGTAACTTGAATTGATAACGTGAATAATCTAGATTACTATATGTCTATAATGATATGTAATTTGTTAGTACAAAAGATAATGATTCTATTATAAAACAGTTTATTTTTAATTTAAGAATATCCTAGAGAGATTCAAAAAGTCTAATAACATACATACCTATATATCCAATATATACATCCAAGCTATATATATCCAAGAATCCATCATAATGAATATAGTTAAATTTAATTTTTTCTTTAGAAATGTAACGAATGGTATTGCAGTTTGCGAAATATGAAAAAAAAAAAAAAGTGTTTTCTGGAAGCTCGAAGAACGAGAGTAAAAATGATCGTGAATAACGGTGAGTCTAGTGTATTATCTCCATCCAATTAATGCAAACTAAAAAATCGTGCTGTATACGCTGCTTTTCATTTCGTTATCGCTCAAGATTTGAACGGTAATTACATTTACAGACAGAGACACAAATAATACAGACGACGGTCCACAAAGGAAAAAAAAGAGAGACTTCATTTTTAGTATTATTAGCATCGCTCAGTAAACTTATCGGAGAGAGAAGTGGTAAACTTTACGACAAAGGGACGATAGTATCAGTGCAGGCCGGGTTAACGCTTTCGAGGTATCATACGGTTGTCTCTCACGTACACGGAACAAACGTGCGTGAGTTTTATGCCCGCGTAAACAGGTTGTATATGCGTGGGCGTTCTCGATGCCATCAAAAGGCGTCATCTCGACCAGTCGTCATCGTCGTCGCTGGACTGGTCCCCCTACAACGACCGCTCATGAGAAACCGATGCGACATGATTTACGACGCGACGTGAATTTCAGTCTGCACGAAGATCCTTGCATATCCATGCGTGGAAAAGCGTTTCTGTTCTTCCGTACATAACCGGCCATTAAGCGACAATCGGCTATCGAATTCGATAGCCCGACTTAAGTGGCACATCCGATGCCGCGAGCGATACCTCTTACGGCAAAAATGGCGAGTCCCTTCACGGCCGCGACTTCACGTCACCTCTGTAACGCAAATTTGTCTTATGCATAAAAATTATTAAACATATTTTGTCCTATACAGGATCGATCGGGACTGAACGAAAAGATTCTGCTCTGTTTCTGCTACGATGTGATATATACATAAAATATAAAGATAAATGCGTGACAATATAATCAAATGATTTTGTCATATTTCAAAATGTGCATATTATTACGCATGTAATACCAAACTAACTTTAAATATACATTTGTATATTAAGATACGTAAAACGAGTTTCAAATAAACTCTCAGGAATAAATGATATTTAATGATATTATATCTTTGTAATGCATGTTTGTAATTTTTATTACATTAAATTGTAACTTTTTCAAAGTCTGTATATATAATTATATATTTAATCATAATTTATTATATATTTAATGAAAAATCTCTAGATTATAGAAGATCTTAGAAGATCTATAAATCTAACAGAACAATAGATTCAAGAGAATCGAAATAAAATAGCAGGAATAGAATAGAAAGTTGTTGAAAAATTTCAATGGAAACATTATTTGTATCGCAACCACCTCCGCTATTTTTTCCTGTTGCTCCTCGCTACCTCGAGACCTTGCCATTTATGTGAACCCTCCTCAATGCCGTGGTACTAAAGACAGTCATGACTGTGAATCATCGAGATGGCTCCGTGTTCGCTACGACCCTCACTGACCGCGAAATATGAGAAGGAGCTCTTTCTGCGGACTCGAAGAACGAGAGCATGAATAACCGTGGATAACGAGTCCAGTAATGTCACAAAAGTAACGCAGTGCTAAAGAGAGAGAAAAAAAAGATCTCTAAAATAATACAATTTTAATCGTAAAATTTGCAATTATATTATTACGAACCATAAACAGCCATATTTAACTCACAATTCTATCATATAATTTATTATAGGAGTTACAGTATTAATCTTATTGTTAGTGTAATGCACGATATATTTAATCAGTAGAATTAACTTTATAATTCATTGAATTACATGAACATATTGATTATTTAATATTATAAATTTAATAGTGTAATTGTCTTTTTTCTTATTTCGAGATCAACATGCAGTTAATTTCTGAACTTAAAGTTTTAAATTTAAATTCTAAATCTTCTTTTTTAATTATAGTATTTCCTTTCTTGTTTATCAGTCAAAGTCGGAAAAAACAAATTTATTGTGCTGTAAAATTAAAAAGAAATCAATCAAAAATTGACTTATTCGAATTAGTAATACTAAATCGTGGAAAAACCTTGCTTGTCTTGCAAAATCGCACCGGACTTGAAATATATACATTCACATGTTTGTACCAAACTGAAGGTGCCATTGCAAACAACAGATGAAAAACACAGTCTTTGATACAACCTGTACAACATTTATAAACCGTGAATTTTTCGATCAGCTTATTTTCTTTTCCTTTTCCCTTCGTTTATACGAGTAAGTAATTTTTTTCTTTTTTGGAGCAAAAGTTAATTTTCTGAAAAATTCCCAGATAGAAAACACACGTCTAAAAGATCGACTGCATAAATTCTCCCGTCGTGGTAAAAGTCGTCGAAGAGACCTGAATCCTCTGCGAATTTATTCGCTCTCGCTGTAGGATCTCTAAAATGAGATGTAAGCGCGTGCAACGGGATAGTATTTTTTCACTTCCCACGACATTGTATTCTAAAGATATAAAAAGACATTTGCATGATCGTCTTCTTCGCTCTTTATTTTTTTATTTAAAAAATTCAATGCTCCCGAAAGTTAGGCGTTACGAATTTTGTGTTTCTTTCGCGGTGATCAATTTACTTATCGAGGAAACTTCATCTCACATCCAAGCGTGCGGAAACGGATCGGTGAGAGATGGATAGACAGATCATTACATTATTACAATAAAAGGGAATAACGAGAAATTTTTACGCACAAACAGAAGCTAATCCTTAATATTGAGATTCTAAAATGTGCGATTTCATAAATACAAATTAGTATTTATGCTAAATTTAATGTTTACGTCATGAATATAGAAAGCAGTAAGATCTTTCTCTACGATTGACGCGTGCAGCTTCCTGCAGGACAAAAATCGTATAAAACTTTGGATCTATTCTCTGTCCTAAATCCCATGTAAATCCGCTCGCTGGATGGACGCGGACTGACGCGCGCACGCAGAGAAATCCTCCTTTTTATCGCGCAAAACTGACACGCAACTGCTGCGAATTAATAACAAAATAAAACTGACGCGACGTGTTGACGTTTCATCGCTCACATGCATTTTCCGACGACCGGACATTCCTGCGACGTAATCCTGAGAGAAGCTCGATATACATCGTTGCTGAAACGAGAACGGCGCGGTTTTCGAAAACGATCCGAGAAGGAATCATTCAACGGCGTTAGATACGACGACGACGGCGCGCGAGGGAGGCGAAAATTTTCGCTAAGCGAAAGAAGCTCGCACTCGCGAATGTATATCATGAGCACGGCCGTTTCCGGCGCGGGCTGTGCCGTAAGACCCGACGTTCCTTTTCCGAAATGTCTCCGCGTTTTCTCTTTACGCGCCGAGATGAAAGACGTCCTGGGAATTTACAGAGAAGGCAATACCTACACCACTTTCCACGAGTGTTCTTGAATTACGCCGCAAGATCGTTTTTGTTTTCATTTTCCATACTTTTCGAGATATCGTATAAGAGATATATTCGAAGTCTTTTAATATCAGTTCACGGTATAGAAATATTATTAGAAGTAATAATAAGTAATTCTGATTATATCTAATTGGAATTTTTAAGTGTGCTCTTTAATATAATAGATTATTTCGCGCAAGTGAAATTTCCATTAGACTAAAATGTACAAGATAGAGTGATGCTTGCTTATGAAATGAAGTTACTTATTCCATATAATTTCGTCGATATTCCCAAAGATATTAGTTAAAAACTTTTCAAATGAATTCCGTCATCGCACTCGATTCTGCATAAAAATATAGGTATGCGAAAGCTTTCAAGAAGAAAAGTACTATTTATAGCATACGCGTGTAAAACTTCATAACATTAAGCGTAGTGAGGCAGCAAAGCATATGTATTTCACCGTAACTTTGGTAAATAAAACTAGTGAGAAATGGGTCATGCAAAAGCACGAAGTCTAGCTTGGAATATTTACATGTATCTGCAATGAATAATGTAAGCATTTTGTAATAACCAATTTTATAATAAGAAGCATGTTCGATATTTGAAAACGTAATAGAATAAATTTTACGTTTTTTCTAAGAAGCAAATTATATAAAATTCTCATGTGTCATTGCAAAACGTATCACACAAGTATAATTTTCCAACGTTTTTCTTTTCCAAATAATCTATTAAAATACATTCAGTTATTACATATACCACATCTTGCTTTCCAAGTGATAAAATACGCACCATGACGATAAAGAGACTTGAATAGCGATTAACACGATAAAGGTCGTAATACGATTTCGCTTATAAAATTCCAAGTATCTCAATAAAAAAGAAACCAGTGTTTCCCTCAGCGCACTTCCTTTTTTTTTTCCACGAAAGTTCCTGCGGAGGTCTCTCTTTACTATGCAAGAGCACTTCATGAATGGCTCCCGTCATAAACTCTAAACTCTATAAGCTGTACGCACGCAGCATGGGTGGGACTGTACTGCGGCTGCTTGTCTCCTTCTCGGCTTCGTTGAAGTAAATTATGGAAAAGCCGTGAAAGCCATGCGGAGAGAAGCTTCGTGAAGATCGACAGAATGTAAACGTCGAGTGTAGTACCGATCTTTTGAATTTACAAGCGAATGCGCTCATTCTGTATCATATTATCAAAAATAAATCCGATAAATTACCACGGATAAGAGTGTCGAGCTAAATATCGACTATTATCTAATCTTTGAATATACATATGTATGTTTCACGTATGATGATATCGATAATTACTCTACTTAATATCTGGCCCAGATTTATTGTTAAAAATTTGAAGACTTTTAAAACGTTTAGAAAATATTTTAAATGGAATTTAATATTCTATTTAATAATTATTTCCGTAACGGAATTTGTGGATTTTCTCTTTTGTAATTCAGTGCTGCACGTGGATTCCAACAAAATGATCAATCTCATAATCTGAATAAAAAGATAAAATACTCACAGTAGGAATAATTTATGTCAAATGATTAATATTATCAGCAATAGTAACCATGTTTAGTACAGAGCAAAAATGTTAGATGTTATGATATAACGAACTATACAAAAAATTAATTCTTAAACTCACGACAAAATCTTATATGAATGTAAAATGTTTCCGAACAATCGCAGGATTTTTCATTCACCTTTCTCTCACAGACATAAATTTTTCAAATTAATTAGCTAACATTTCACATGCACTCGCTTTTCTTTTGCATAGTAATTCAACTGCCCATAATAAAACGTTTTCGGTATCGTGAATTCGTATTACGTTTCGACAGATTCAAACGAAAAGCTTTCCAGTTCCCGACGTCGACGAAAACTTAAATCGTAAAACTTTAATAGGTTTGTAAAGGCTATTTCGCCCCTATGCGCTCAATACATGTCCCAAAATGGATAAACCGCATTTGATATGGTTTGACCTCAATTTCATCTTATTATACAACATAATAATTACCAAAAAGATAAGATAACGGCATATCTATATAACAAAGCATAATTAAAATCATTATGCTTATATAGTATTAAATTTAATATAGTATTATATTTAATGCGATGTCAAAAAAATACTCATAATATTGCATCTTTCTTATAATGCTATTTAATAGCGTAATATAATATTGTATCTACTAGTAATACAAATTTTTAGCTTATATTCGTTATTTTAAATTCAGAGTAATAGCGAATTTTAATGGTCCATACACATCGAAACAAGACAAAATCGAATATATTATTTAAGATTTTTATCCCGTGAGAGAGAATAAAGGATTGAAAATTTATTTCGAAAAGTTTTGAGTAGAGAGGAGTACCAGGAAAAGAAAAAAGGTTGCAAAAAGGAGTGAAAGAAGAGTAGAGGTTTCGTTTGCTAGAAGCGAATCAGAAATTATCCGAAAGCCAGCCAGCCAGAGTTTCTTTACTACAGTACCTTCAGTGAACTTTGTAGAATACCCTGGAAATCAATTACAATCGTTCTTGCACATTGTGGCGCAGTGAGAATCAATTCCAACACGAAAAAGTGAAGAAGATGAAGTAGAGACACATGGGAAAAACGAATCGATGATAATTTTTGTCTAATATATTCCTATAATAGGATTGAATATTAATTTAGGATAATTATTAAATATTTGATTATAATATGTCTAAAGTCGGAAGAAATTTCGGCTAATTTACACTAACTTTTCGGCTTGCTTGAAGCAAAGGCACGTTGGAGTTGAATGTGCAGGAGATATTGTTATCGACAACGTTAACCACGGTTGTTTGGCAATTCCTTTCCGCCTCGTATCTCCATCTAGTTCGTACTTTCACGAAGTCATGTCGTTTGGAAATAGACAGCATTAATTGCGAAACTCTAATTTACGACACTAAAATCAAATTAATTTAATACTACAAATTATATAATCAACACTAATATCTTTAATTTTTACAAAATGTTACTTTAATTTAGCAAGGAACTGCACTCCTAGTTGTCAATTTCTTTTAAAATTAATTAATCTTTGATCTTTCTCTCTTATCTTTAATGTTTTATGCTTTAATTAGTATAATTATATATAGATAAATAAATTCTTGTTGTTTTTAATGATTGTAAAAATAAATATAAGTTAAAATAGAGTACTAAGCACTAAAAACTAAGACACTAAAAACTTTTACAGTAACTACTATATAAGGTTATACACATTTTTATACTTACGTCACTTATTATATACGTATGTAAAAATAATCTAGTGCATTTTCATCTGTTTTTAAAAATTAGAATTATATACGTGCGTAAAAAAAAGTCAAAAAATCTAAAATTTTCACGTTATTTGCACGATATTTTAACCAACCAAGGCCATTAATAATAAGAGAAGTACAAGTATCAACGCAAGAGAATTTTTGATAACTGAATCATAATTTTATTAGTTTAGACCCGTTTCTACTCAAAACTTGAAATCCTTCTTGTTTTTTGTAAATTCATTCACGTCTATTCGATGATCACACGCAGAATATAATTAAAAGAGGAATGAAAGAGTTGTACAATTAAATCGAAAAGGGTAAAAATCTCGGTCGTAGCTTAAAGTTTTATGGTCAATTGCTGGTCCTCATCCCCTTCTTCCGTGACGTGTCGGGACCTCAAGGGCGGTCGTACCGTGGCCGAAAATCATACATCTGGCCAAGAGGCACCGGCACCGCGGCAGGCATACCGACGTTATAAATCTTCGGCTTTATGTTACGATCCTGAAAATGCGCCGCGCGACGCGCTGGCGACACGCCAACGACCGGCCGAACGACCGAGTCGCGTTTTCACGCGCATGTGTACGTCTCGATGTCACAGACATGCAAAATAGGCTTCCGCCGATTAATTTCTGGAACCTCTCGACCAACACCTCGAGATTTTCAGAAATGATCTCAAACCGAGGTTACATTATTTATAGAATCGAGATCTTCACGATTGAGAAATTATTATTAGAGCATGCAAAAGAATAAATTAACGAGAAATATCATTGCCAGGAAAATTATTAATTTTGATAATAAAAAAATTCCATTTTATAAGAGTACAAATAAATCAATAATCTATAATTTTCGATATTCTTAACGATCTCTATGACTAAAAATATTTTTTAAAGAAAACAACCACATCTTCATACAAATGCAATAAAATTATTTTTTAATTAATTTTTTTTAATAATATTATAAGAATACTAGAGATATTTGTAAATCCGTGAACCTCATATGCGCTTGACGAGATCATTCCTCTCTGCGTTTTTTTTTTTCCAATTATTTTTTGTATTTCGTTTGCGCAACGGAAAACGGGAATGCGAATCTGGAGTCATTCGAACGAGAGGTCTCAGCAGAAGTCAGGCTCGTTAGGGAGTCAACGGACGAATGATGGCGAGAGTACCCGGGAAGATAAAAGTTCGTCGCTCGGCAAATCACAAGGAGTCGCCGATGAATACTTTCAATTTACTACGACTGTTCCTGGTTGGAACATACAAGAGTAAGAGAGAGAGTTTAATAGCTGACAGTCGTCGTGGATATGTCCGTTACGCGCCAACGAATAATCGTAAATATCCTTGACAAAAAGAAAGAATAATCCATAGATAATAAAGCCACAGTGCAATTTCACAATGATTGCTGGAGAATCATTCTAGCTTTTAACTGTTGCTTATTCTACACTTAGCGACGACATGCTTACTGAGAAATTACAACGTTTTTTTTTTCTCTTATCTGTTTCTCACACATGTGTGGAGTAATTCTGCAATAATTTTAATAATATTATGTTACTATATATTCACGCACACAAAAATTTATTTTCTTGTCTTGCAGATCATATTTCATTACAAAAGAGCAATAACACTCTCTTTCAGTATTTATACATTAAATACTCTAGAAATTTTTTGAAGTGTTTATCTTTCCAAAAGAGTGAAATCTCAAAAAGAAGTGAAAAATTCTGCCACTCTTTTTCAAAAGTGGCAGAATTTTTATTTTTTTGAGTTGTCACTTCAAAAAATTTAAAGAGTTAAGTCTACATAAAAGAAATTAACGTTAATTACAGCAATTTATCTAATCTGTTTTACTGAAAAACCTAATTTTATTTCTAACTTATTTAAATGTGATACATTTACAGTATTATTTTTTTGTTGCATGTAGTGACAACGTAAAGAGGTATTATCACAATAATAGAGAGAATGTCTTGCTGCTACTGGGTATTATCGTTACTAGTTATTATAAGTAATAAGACCATCCGCTTATAACAAGATTCAGACTTTCATCTACTTATAATAACTATAGGCTTAGGAAACTTGGAGAGTATTACAATGAGCGTTATATTCTTCCTAGAATAAATGCGCTTCCACCATCTATACAGTACCGATTCGGCATTGAGAAAGGATTACTAATTGTTGACGTATCATAAAAATAGGTTGTTTCAAGCATATTCACCAAGATTTAATGACAGTCAATTAATTTCTTCAAAAATTATTTTTGTTCTGTCTTTCAACGTATGTAGGGCAGAATGTCCTAAATCGGACCGTGTTCCAAATCGGACCTTTTTAATTTAAATAAATACGGTTAAACAGATTTGCGTGCTATTTATAATGTAAAGTCTTTATAAGACACCGAACATGTGATAGTAGTTTGGCAGTACTCCATCATAACGTTCACAGGATAGACGCAAATATGTATTTTTGACTATCAGGCGAAAATTTTTTTAAAAAGGAAAATCCTTATAAATCATTATTTAAAAAATGTTAAAAATTTGAATTGATTTGGTAATTGGTTTAAGATAATTAAAGAGTGTAGAATTCAAAAATATCAAGAGTTTTGTGATTACTTTTGCGATTTATTGTAAAATTTGTTCCAATCGTTCGAAAGAATCCATGTCCAAATGACCTCCTCTCTTTGAGTGCCCAAATCAGAACTCATAGTTTCAAATCGGACCGGAAAATGCATTTTTACATTTTCCATTATAGTTCGACACAGGTAAGAGATAGGTCTAAATGGTCTGAAGCAAAAACGAAGGAAATTAAATGATCTTTCGAACGGCACCATTGGTTTTATGATCGGACCTTATTTACGCCTTATTTACGAGAACAGAAACTGCAAATAGGTCCGACTTAGACCATACTCTTCCCTATATGCGTATAAAGCATCATTTAAAGTATCACTAACATTAGTATTGTCCAGTTTTCGAAAAATCTTCCGTAAGATGGTTGAATGTGATCGTAGAATTAACCTAGATTCGATTAAATCAGAAATTGAGTCGAAATCGAGACGAGACGAATCGAGAGGCGACCCGTAATTGGCCTTCCTTGCTCTCTTACGCCGTCGATCTCGGTTCCCGGCGTTTCTATGCGACCCGCCGAGTCGTTAATCTTTCTAGAGATACACTTGATCATTGCACGCCTCACTACGTCTTCGTTTACGTCGAGAGGGATCGTGCCGACAATTTCCCATTGCCATTTCTGCATTTGCTGCAAGCTATAATGAAAGAAAAACCGGCTAATTGGGCTCATTTTATTATTTACCGACTTATCATAGATGCGGAATCCGAAACTTCTCTCTATTAGTTCTTTTCACAAGTTCACGAAATATTACCGTTAATCATAACGTATAAGATCGAGATCCCCACTTTTTATCGCCGAATTACCGAGAATTTATAAGTTCTTATAATGGCAAGAAATGTTTATAATAGAATGAGTAAATAAAAATATCTTAAAAATTAAAGATAGAAACTTAATATTTGTAAGAAAGTGATAATCATGATATAAATTTAAATAACAAAAAATGTTGGTTTCATTGTAATTAGTTAAACAATGATTAATGATGCAAGACCTAAAACAATAATCCAGTATGAAAATATATATCATATTAGCAAAAATTAATCGATTTTTAACTAATGTTAACATGATTTTAAAAAGATCTCAGTTGCATTTTAGATTATCCTATTTATAGATAAACACATTTTTCCGCTGTGCAATTGCATCTTCCGTATTCTGATCACGTATACGAAATAAAGTACACAAATTCAGCACATTCAAGTAGATAGTTTAATTAACGTTTGTCAAATACGATCTCTAGAACTTCTTCAACATGAATTTTCCAATAATACGCGGCGAATAATGCGATTAAAGTAAAAAAAAAAGAAGGAGATTATAAAATACCATCTACAAACAGCTCAATAAATATTCATACGGCATTTCTACTTTTGGTACAAGTTTATGAGTCATTGAGTGATATCAACCATGCTATAAATAGTTCTTTGAACGAACGTAATTTACAAAGATCTGAAAAAAGTTGTGTGGTTATGGAATAGAAAATACTACCAACACTCTGCGGATACAAGCATACATTTCGTTACCAAATTTAATTCAATTGTAACACTTGAAAGTCACATTCAGAGCCTCCAAGCTAAACTGAAATTACAAAACTTATACCAATGTACTTCTCAAAATTACGTAAAGAGTACATACCTGTGTGAAACTACTACCTATTACCTACAAAACTAAAATGCTTTTACGTAACAACGCAAGCAGATTAAAAAAATAATTTTTCGCCCCAAAATGCAGCGCAAACTGTACAAGATATCATGTTATTTTACAATTTTATATCTATTCCATAACCGCCTTCTTTCCTTTATCTCAAAATATAATAATTTTCATTGATTAAGTATTATCGCAAGATAAAAATAAAAGAGCATAAACGATTCATCACATATCAATATTCGATCGAATAAAATCTATTATCCAGCACTATTAATATCAATATTAATCACAGGCTACATTTGCAATGCAGATACAAGCAATTACGCCAAGTCGACACGCTATAGACGCTTATTGTCGATTTAGTTCGATCAAATACTTATTTATCGCGCACGAGTGATCGGTATGCAGGTATGTCGCTTTTATATCACAGGAGTTTTGAATTAATGAGCAAAAAAAAAAAATAGTCGTAACGTATCGGTCGCGTTCGATCGATAAGCGCGTAACGAATAGATTTGACCTTGTTACATATATTTTTTATGTTTCAGAATAATATGGACTGTGGCTGTCTCGGCCATAGTTGGAACAATTGTGCCGCAGCGATTGTGCGAGCTTCGAGATAATTAAAACAAGCGTATATAACAGTCGAGGAAATTGAATTTTACATATACGCTGTATGTATGTATAACAATAACGTGACGGCCGTCAGTTTATCTCAAGCTTAATCAAAAGTTCGCGCGCGGATCGAGACTTCTTATTTCAAGCTCCGCGGTATACCGATTCGTATTTACAGCGGGGTCGCAGCTCGCAGCGAGTAATCCCTTTATGCGGCGCATTATCCGCCTCTGACGTGCGTGGAGGGCGATAACAGCGTTTCCACCTCTTGCACGACTCTACTTGTTATCGTTCCAAACACTTTGTGCATCCGCGCTGCAGCGTGTGCAGCGCGAGTGTGTTGCGACACGTATATTCCCCCGTACATCACGTGCAACATAGCGGGACAAAGGCTAACGCATTTGCGGGCTTTGGCGTTGCGAAAGCGATTCGCGCACCCGCGAGCTGGACCCCGTAGTTTCGCGATTATCGTAGGGAAGACAGAGACGATAGCGCGCGCATGTGCGTGCGTTGCGTTGCGTTACGTGCTTACACTCACGCGCGGATGCACCGGAAATTATGCTGTCCGGCCGTGCATGGAAATTGCGTATAGAGGAACGGCAATGCACGTTACGGACACCACATTGCGTCTTCATCTCTTCCTAATCATTCTGCAATTCTTCAACGTGGGGGGGGGGGGGGGGGATCATTTTCAATTTCGACCATTATTTTCAACATTCAGTATTCTACAAATAGCTGTTTTATTCTCGATAAATATTCATTGAGAGAGAGAAGTCGATCAATACATGCATATACAAAAAATAATAAAAGATAATATAAAATAAATCGTATATTAATTGAGAAAAATTTCTGGTTAAAAATGGATGAACTAGAAGAGCCTGTGATCATATCAATCGAAATGTTGGTCATCACAATTGGATATCGAGTTATCTCGACTAGAGAGGAGAATTCTGATTAATATATAATTTTCGTCTATTTCCAACCAGAAATTTTTCTCAGTATATGACTTTACGATTATTCACATTGAAAATCCCCATTGTTTTGATTTTTTATTTTTTTACTTCAAAAATTCGAACAAAATATCAATTTATACTCCATAGGCTAAGCTTCATAAAAATTGCATGAGCAGTTTATAAAATAAAAGAGGGTGATCCCAAACAGAGTCCGCCGGTCAACAAAGAGTTAATGACATAGTTAAACAAATAACGTTTGATCTTTCTTTTTTTTATAAACGAATATTATTTCTATTAAAAATTTATTAGAATTATAATTGTATCTGAAGCAAATTTCAGTGGAGAAATGTCTTGTGATAGATTACGGTTCATATTCACGTATATAGACAAAGCACAAACAATCAGGGGGAGAACGTTCAACACATTTCGCTGATATACGGTTGTAATTACCCTCGTTTAACGATCCGGACGAGACTGGGTAATGTTATTTGGTGTTACAAGCCAAACAATACAATGACTTGTCAGCCGCATTACAATTGCGATGAAACTGAGTTAACTACGATTAAAGCAGTCATCCCATTGGACTTTGCTTATGGATATGTCTCTCAATAGAATTTACTACTACTAAAGATATTTTTTTATACGCTAATTATATATGTAAGAAATCTCTCCCCCTTGTTCTCTCTGTGTCTCTCTCTCTCTCTCTCTCTTTTCCATGCATACGAACAGGTAGTACGTGAAAAATTATTCGTAGAACTTAACAGTGAGTGCAACTATCATAAAGAAATTTCTTAAAAAGATTAAATTTATGATATACCGCAAATAAAAAAATTAAAAATTTTGATGAAGATTACAAGAAGATGGAAAATATTCAACAAGATACACAGGAGGTGTTTCTCTATGTAGTAATAGGCTGATAATCATCAGAAGAAGAAATATTCTCTTTATGACTGAATGTCACATTACTTTAATATAATGCGGTACTAAGATTTATGTTTGATCATTAAATTCGCGAATGTTAATCTTAAGAAAGAGTGAGAAAGAGAGACAATTAATTTTCCTACAAAAATATGAAAACTCTGGCACTTATGTCTCATCACGAGCCAATGTTACCTTAAGATTTAATAAGTGTACATTGATGCAGTAAACAGAATCGCCGTACGTTCCCAAAAAAGATTCAATAAACATTCAGCATTTTTTTCCTAGGGGAAAAAAAACATTTGGAAAAGAAAGATAAGCAAATATAATTTGGAAACCTTTCTCTGTCGATAATTGTATCATCTATAAAAGACGTTAGCAGTATCAGAAATCTAAATGTTATTTGTTAACAATATGCATTCTAAGAGACGAGTGGTTCGAACGTTAAGTTTAAGAGCGCCGAGATTTATGGAGGTTTCGCTGGAGACTTAGCTTAGCTACGGAGGAGAACTCAGAGTAAGAGGGTTCTAGTACACCAAATTAGTTACGATAGTTACGGTAGTATAGTAAAGTTTGAGACAGATACTGAAATGGGTACCTTTCCAATATCTAAATCAAATCTTCAAGCAAATATTCATGTACACAATGTAAAATGATATATTTCAGTATAAATGACATCGAGATATCGAAAAAAGTGACAAACAAATACAAGAGAAATTCATCGTTGGGAAAATTTAAAAAGTTTTAAAAAATTAATAAGTTTTATAAGCAAAATAATGACAGAAAAGATTTTATAGGATAGTCTAGTTGAAATTTAAATTTCAAAGCTGCGGTAAATCTCAATTCACACAACAGATTCTTGTAGTATAATATTAAATAATAATGATCGAATATGATATTTCCGATGATCTACGATAAAATCTCTTGGATGTGTAATATGCGAAGAGAAAGGCAGCTGGAAAAAAGAATTTATAATTAGTCGGAGGATCACTAGACGGAAGAGCCGCGGGACCGTCAGATAAACTAACAAATGTCCCCAATGAATAATAATAAGCAGCCCAGCCCAATTTGTATTGCATTGGGCGACACGTTCTCTGCACGTAATTTATACGCCCGTCTAACTTCTACATGTCCCATTTCTACCTTTCTCCACCAACTTATAGATAAGATCAAATTAAGCCTGTTTTCTGTAGACCTCATTCCTCGCTAATGCCGAAGATATAGTAAAAGAGGATATCATTCGATAGAACATCGAATAGCAATATATTTCTATGAAACAGACATTCTGATAAATATTATTTTATTTGTTTTATCTAGTTTAATACCAAACAAATTTAATTTTAGCTGATAATTACATATAAAGTATAAATATTCATTAATATTTTAACACATTCTTCTCTTTTATGTTTTTCTATTCTTTTTTCTTTTTTAAGATGTCTTAACGCGATGTATTAAATGTGAAATTACTAGAAAGTCGAAGAGACAACTTCATCGTTGTAATAACTGCACCGATTGGTGGTATACTAATTAATGAAGAAGATGAATGCACTTCAGTAATACAATTTGCAACATTTGTTACATAAATAGATCCTATCATGTAAATTACGGATTAAACTGTATTGATTGTGCAATACCATTTTCAGACTGCCACATAATATCTATCGCGAATTAAAACAATGTAATATGTTAAACGTAATGCATTATCGTTAATTGGCGACACTATAGAAATGTTGGATACACATACAGTAAATAGATAAACATACCTACATATTAAATATTTATACGAAAATATTCTACTAAACGATAACATTAATGGAATTCTCAAATTTAAGAAATGTTTCTTCATCTCAATAACTATTACAAATTATCTATCTTTTTCAGGAGAACGACTTTCCTAAGATGATTGCCAAAATTGCTAACCAAGTTTATTTGACTTTTCTCCGCAAAAGTTGAGACAAGTACGATGGAATAAAGAGAACTTTACTACAACATCAAGATTTCGACCCTATAAATTAACCGCAAAGTTTTTTATATCTCAACATTTTTGCTTGACAAATCTAACAGTTTTTATTTACGGCAAGCGCTCTAAAATGAATAAATATTAGCATTTTTCGAAATTATAAAGATGCAAAAATGTGTCACATTAAATAATTGCACACTTCAGAAAAATTATTCAAATTCTAACGTGAACTATTTTAAAGACAGATTTTAGTTTACATATGTAATTACATCTGCTAGTTTAATATGATAAAAATTGTACGAAGTCGAAATTAGTAAATTTTAGAGAACATATCTATATAAATATCAATCTATGTGTGAATAAATATCAAATAACATTCGTTTATTTATTTCACGATAATTTATTAAAAGCTAACTTAGTTAACGTCTGTTTGCGATGTTATATATAATTACGATTATATTAGTATGATTTTAATGATATCTAATCAAGCTGATGATATATCATTTTCGTGACACCAATTTCTAGCAGTGAAGTACATACGTATAGGTCACCTTTGAACTACGTAGTTCGGAAAATGTAATACACGTTCAGCGCGCGTTGCACATTCAGACTTTGCTTGAATACGTTTAAAATAGTTTACTGATCGCGATATCGCATATATCATATACATACATATGTTAGTCAATCGGTTCTGAATTTAAATAAACACAAAATGAATATTACCAAAGTAAATTGTAAACAGCAGTAACCGATACATGATTCTCCTAAATATTGTTTAACAGAATGTCGAAGCGCCTATTACAATTTGTCGAATAATTAATAAAACAAGTTTTTCTTTAAACAGGAAGGAGAATAAGTAAAATCTTTCGATAACGTACGAAAAGCTTATGCTGTGCCGGCCAATTTCAACACACAATTTAATTCGCATACGCGATGCAATTTGTCGGACCTTAACGAGGACCGTATCCTTGTTTTCCAAAAAAGAGAGAGAGAAGCGAGGGAAGCGTGGAATATCAATGGCTACGATCGAAGCGTATATGCGGTGAGTTTAATCACGTAGCGTTCCGAGCGCGCGAATCAGCGGGGAACAAGCGAAAAGTACGAGCACGACCCCCCTGAGAATCAAATCGCCGAGGGGCACACCACCTGCAAATGTACGAAAAAAAAAAAAAGAATCAACATGTAACGTGAGCAACGACTGAGATATCTATCTAGTACCTGTCATCAACAAATTCCATTTAATCCAATAATATTAAAGTCTAATAAAATCTAATATATTATGATTCAAAGAATCTGAAACATTTATTGCACACATTATTAGAAATTAAACTTAATATTACAAAATTAGAAAGAAAGATTATATTTTTCGCAGAAGTGATTTCTTGCAAAATAAAAACTATCACATTACAATACCGATATAAAATAAGCATAAAGTCATAACAAAATTAATATTTAATTAGATACCTATATCGGTCTGTTTAATATAACAGTTCGAAGATAAATATATCACTGTCAGAAGTAAGAAAAATAATTAAAAAATTATATACCATTAGATTACTTATTGTTAGATTAATGTAGATTTTAATAAAATAGGAAGAAAAGAGTATCTACATAAAGAAGGAAATATAATTCTTTGGACGCGTAACCTTATTTTCGGTCAAGGTGAATTCCGTCGCGCGAAAATACGAGATAGCCGCGTCCAGCAAGACACCCGTTAAGGGATATCCCCGTGCGACGGGATATGCAGCACGCAAGGATTTACGAGCAATAAAGTAACAATAACGAAAGCTATGTTGGAGTCGCGAACGCAAAAGCGACCGAGGATATCGCATTATGGTCGCGAGATCCTGCGCGGGTCCTGGCCCTTCACGAATCCTGCACGCTCCTCAGGGACAATGTGCTTTATGTTCCGTAAGACGTGGAAAGGCATCTGCAGGTGTTTACGCGCGAGTTTATGTCCATTTTGCACGACGAATAATACAATCAAGCAGAATTATGGAATCGTTCCATTCCCGAACCTACGAACTTGAATGTTCGGACAAGCTTTGTAGATGACGTGTAAATTACACGCCAATAAACGACGTTTTAGTGAAAATTAGTAAATAAAACTAAGAGATAATAAAATTCTCTCTCCCCAAATAATTAACGAAGGCTCGCTTTGACATTTATAAACATGTATTTTATGTAATAAAATATATTAGGAAAAAAACTAATATTTCTCAAAATGTGTATGTATCTAATATGTGCCATCTATATTTCATCGGTAATTTTTAGGTATTCACATTGAACGACGTTTAATTTGACTTTTGAAGAATGTATTGGAAAGCACCGACGGCACTGAATCAAGGAATTCCGGAGCAAACAGCGAGCCAACTTCGTTCACAACTTGTATACGAGTTTATGGCGAGTCGTAAAATGGTCCTGAGACAGCAAGTCTCTTTCGCATTCTCAATAAAGGTGACTGCTAATACAATGGCTTTTGACCAGAAACCATCACTGTGGGTGTGGTAGTGTCCCGTGCATCGGTTTTACAGTCGGATCAAAGCATTGTCTCTTTAGAAGATATTCTTGGATCCGTGTTACGGGCGTTAAATGACGTGAGTAAGAATATTGGGAGCGAATTAGGTTAACATTTAAGTGCAATTATGTTAAATGTAAATTCATATAGGAATGCTTAAATTTAAACTTCCAACTTCTCGATTCAGACTAAAGAAATAACTGTATTTATTAAAGTTCTACAGTAGTCTCTCAAGGATATGTTAAAGCAATGAGTTTCGAACTAGATAGATATATACCTCATACGTGTATCTATAGTATTTAAGTGACATTAATTTTTTTTACTACAGAACAACTTCATCGAAATATACAATATATAGGTATATACATATTTATATCTGATAAATCTTGTCAACTTTCTGTTCAATAATAGACATTTTCCAATAGAGACTAGATTTTTTATCAAAGTCTATTTCTTAATATAAAGTTAATTAATACAGCGAAATAATACACTGTTTAAAGTAAAATGTTAACTTTAACTGAAAGACACATAGTGAACTCTGAGATATGCAAAAATGTTAAAATTAATATTTTATTTTTGACAGTGCATGCTGACAAAATATACGCGTGTAAAAATATAATATAAAAATAATAGTAAATAATAAATAATACTACAGCTTATAAAAATAATTTTCACAAGTTAGCATCGTCGCGAAATAACGAATTTATTTTCTTGTTAAAAATAGTAATGATTTTTTTAAAAAAAATCATGACGTACAGTTCGAAGCTTGTTTAATTCAAATATGGACTATTTGATAGATATTCAAATACGCATAAAACATTTCTCACAGATACCGAAGTCTGAGGGAGAAAAATTTATATCGTGCCAACTTTCCACGGATGCTTTCCGAATAATTTTCTCGCGCCAGCTTCACCGACTTTATCTCACGAGAGCCAAGTGTACGGTGCATTCGCCGGTTAAAGGTCGCGGACCTCTAATCTTCGAGAGGGTCGAAATGCAAGATGGTGAGCACTTGGGCGAGGTCGTCCTATATTTAAGAGACCTCCCATAAAGGACAAAAGTTGCGCCGTATCGCAGTTGCGAGCAGGCCGTCGCGCCGGAACGGTTTAACGTCTCGGTCGTCCGGAGCCGGTAATGGCCCCGGTCGGAATAGTTTCAGAAAAATGGCCACGGGGGCGGCTGAACTTACAGTTAAATAAACGCCGTTGTGTCCGTGCGCCGGCACCGGCCTGGATAAAACGATTTACTGGCGCCCCGCGAACGGATAACGCTCGCCATTTGTACGTAATTCCAGCGGGCGGCGCTCTCGTGTTATCCGCTCCGCGAAATTGTTATGGCGAAACGAGTTTCCGCCCTGCCATGTCGCAGGTATATCCGGGTTACCTGACCGTGGCGGACCCTGCACCCCCTCCCCCTCAGTCGCTGCTCGATAAATTATGGCTCTTCGAAATTCGAAATCGAGCTCGACTTTATGACGATATTTTGTTTTTACGCAATATTATTATAGACATTATCCTCGATTTACGATTTAAAAAGAGATTTATGAATCGGGGTTATCATTCTCGTAATACCTCATTTTCGTCCGGATATTGTTTCTGCACGTTTTTTAAAATTACAATATTATGGCAGACTTGCGTGAAGATAAAATGTATCACACGCTGTGTGATGTAAATTGCATATTTCTTGATAGTCTTATTCTGTACGGCTTACTTTCAATTTCAAATTTGTCACTGCGCGACAATTATTCTATGCAACGTCGTCACCGGGAACATGCTCGAATTCAAGGGATGCGTTACATCTTAATTACGTTGACGTCGTCGGATACGAATCCAGGAATTCGAGCCCGTGTCGACGCGCAGGGAAAGCTCGTAGGTGGAAGCCGGGGAAGAATGTCCACGGATTAAGTGGAACGAACGTGACTTAAATCCATTGTAACCCCCTTGGAACGTCGGTATCGTTTGTAACCGTCACGGTTGTATCTACAACGGCGAGAGAGGCCGGGAGAATGAGGGAACGGGGAAGCGAGAGGGGGAAATGTGCGAGGGTGAAGATGAGGAAAGTGAGAAAACAGAAAAGAGAGACGGCGAAAGGCGAGAAAGAAGAAGGGAGAGGCGGGGGGCGAAGGGATTCCCTTAATCTCGCCTTTACGTGCGCTTGACAAACGAGGAATGCGGATGACACTGGCATTGTACTCTCCCTCGTATTATCCGTATGATCGCGTGGATCTCGCATTCTACTTGTCGGGCGTCTTTCGCAGCACCTCTCATTTGCGTGTTGCCACGATGAAGATATCGACTTAACACCGCGGCGTACACTCGAATTGCTCGAGAACAGGGAGGCTGCGAGTAGTTACGAACATCTCGTTGCTGAAACGACATTTCAGGACTTACCATTACAGACCAATGGATATGGGTTCCTGCAAACTTGATATCTACTAAGTTGTTTTATCTCGTTTTACCGGCAATTTGTACTCTTTTCTCGGTTCCTTTAACGCTAGAATCTTCTTGCCGAGACGCACAGCAAATTAAATAGTTAAATATTCAAGATTTGAATAAAAATAGGTACTATTGGCAGTGAAAAAATACAACCACAGGCTCGGTTGTGCAAATTTTGATTTTCGCTAGAATTTTGCTACAATAACATAATAACATATAAATAACAAGATATTTACATGTCCAAGTGTATACCGAAAGATGTCGAGGGACGAGAGAAATAGGTTGACACACATATCATATAAAAACAGTAAAACAATATTTCACAGTTTATGTGTGCAAAATTTCAATTATCAGTTGATTTCAATTCGTAAATAGGTATATAACGAAACAAATAGAAATTCACAATTCGTTGCATGAGCTATGTATATCGTTAATAATTTTCTTACAAATTCGTTGTTTCACTCTCATTTTCGTGACACCCTTAGTATAATTATTGTCCCATAAACTGCAATCTATACAAAGTCAACGATAAATATTTATTATATAAATGTCTTTATCGCCATTATGTCAGAAAGACCGAGGTATTATAATACAAAGTTGAAGTTACTTCGCATTCGCCATTGTTCAAGTTTTACTATGAGTTTCCGTCTCCCTAACTTCAAATAGTAATAATCCTATATTGTATTAGTTTAAAACATGTTGGCAATTTCGCATATCTTACATTTTAAAAGAATTATAAAGAGATAGACAATTTTGTATAGCTAAATAATTTTGTATCTATTTTGTAAATCCATAAAAATTTACAGTGTTATAATAAAATTGTGGTTGTGTAATAAAAACATTTCGGTCATATGTTACTTTAAAAAGTGACGTTTACGCTTTAGAGTATTGTTCTTATCTAAATTTTTAAATAACTAGGTTAAGTGCCATTCAAACGAACATTAGACAGGTCAATTAGTTATCAGTTCTCTCTAAATGGTGAGATAGACGTAATAGCTAAGGATTATTCGTAGTAAAAATTTCATAAGCTAGAAATATCTATTTATGGCATGCTAGACAACAAAACTTTAAGACTGTACTTTATAGAATCATTTCTGTAAGAGTTAGTTCATTGAAAACTGATGTGATCACAATGAGGGGCAACAGTCTTCTTTTTTTAGCGTGAGGACGACACGAGTTCCCCAGGTATTTTCGTGATCCGTTCGTTCATTACATTTATTAGTGTATCGATAATGAGAAGAAAAGTTTTCCGAGTGACCTACATTAATACGAAATTTTTAATTCTTTTAGCCCATATTTGATGATAAAACTGTCTAAAAAAAAATGTAATTATTTATATATATATAAAATTACAACATTTTACATTTATATATATTATATATATACATAAAGTGATAGAAGTTAAACATGTTAATTTTTAGATTAGATATAAATCAGGACGTACGAATAAAGTCTGATTATTACATAATTAAGATATAATCTTACATAATTTTTCAAATGAAATTGATGTAGAATAAAGTACGAGGCATAGAAAACAATTTGTACGATAATATAAGAATGGTTACTAAAAATTATAATTATCCAAGATTAAATTTCCGAATAAAATTTGCCTTAAATTTAACAAATTTTAATAAGCATCAAAATCTCAGACTTTCACGATAAAAATCGGAAAATTTCTGTTATTTCATAAGTGTCACCTACTTTTTCTTACGAAAGAAGGAAAAATAGTTCGGACAAAATGTATCTTATCATGTTATTACTGTGTCAATAACAACTTTCTTCTCAGATTCTCTTGAAGAAGGAATGCCTTTATAGATCTGACAGCACGATACGATTCGACAACACTCGAGAAAATGTCACGGATGTCTCGTATTTATCTCCCCTGACTTCATATTTTTATATTTATCTACAAAAATTCTACCAGCAATCTTATATTAAATAAAATGTGAAAACCTAATTAATTAAAATACTTATAAATAATCAGCTTTCAACTTAAAATAATTTTTTATTAATTAACGCGATTAAAAATTCAGAGAGAGCACTGATTCATTTTTATTTTATAACAAAACCATTTTCCTTATTTTTTTTAAGAGACTATGAGAAACTTCTCTTATCAATTTCGTAAATTAAATAAATGTTTATATTACAAAATAATATATACTACAAAAGAAAATAATACTTATTTATAACAAATGTGTTTAAAGAAAAGAAGAGAAAAACAATTTAAAGCCCGTAAACAATACTACATCTTGTTTTATCAAATAAAACACACGTTGGACGACGCGTTAAGCATAAAAATAAATTGTAAGTTTATTCATCCTCTTGTTGGCGCGCAGTTAGCAGATATCAATTATCGTGTGCTATGGATAGTGATGAAAACGGTCGTTATAACGAGGCTATATCTCAATTAATTTTTGCTGGTATTGACATTGCTACAGGTGTCACAAATTAAATATCGACGGTACCAATTTGATGTTACGGAATAAAAATCGACTTCAATAAATCAGGACAAGCTCAAATCTCGAACTATTTGTCATGTCAAAAATGTGTGAAAAAATTCAGCGGTAATAAAAATATTCATTCATTTGCTTTGCTTAATAATAATATAAAACCAAAAAATAATCAATAAATATTTTTAAAAAATATAATATATATCTAAAAACTATAATATATATATTATTTCGATAATTCGCAAAATACAATTTAATACAAGTCTAAATTAGTAGAAATATTTAATTACTGTTATAAATAGTACAAAAATATTCAATTTTGCATCACGTGTGATGCCAAAAAAGGAAACGTCGCTACCAAACTGGCAAAATAATTCAGATGGATGGAGGAATAAAAGTAGGAGAGAAAAGAATTATAACAAATCTAAGATTTTTTTCAAGGTATATCGTATAATACTTTTTCCGTGCGCAAATACAAGGAAAGTACATTAAGTATACTTTAAATGCTGCCAAAATAAAAGAAAGTGTGAAAAGAGGGAACGGTTGAGGATGGGTGCGTACAAAGTGCTGATGTGGAGTCCGTGCGCGGATGCACGCCGCGTGGCACAATGCGCTAGTACTGGGTGGGGTGTAAGTAATGTATGCTCACATTGTTTACCGTCGCCTTGGCGTGTCGCCGCGGGACATTGCACACTGCCGAACACGTACGTACCACCCACTCGCAACACCATTCCGCCGTTGTTGCACGCACGCTCGCGCCTACGCGACACGGACGATGAGAGCCCGTGTCCCCAAAAACGCACCGTCGCGTAAAACACGTCGCACGATACCGAAACCGCCGAGTTAACCACTCGCACGGCGAAGCTGTTTAATTCGACGTTGTGTCATGCAAATCGCGGTAATGAAGGAAGATGAGTCGTGACAAGGAACACCCGTCGTGTTAATTCACATCGTGATTGGCGCTATACTTCACAAATGTACATTGTGACTTGGTATCGTTGTTACCTTTTAAAATTAACAAAGAGGAAGTTAATAAAAAAATTGCATTATTTTGTCAACAGACATATACAATTGCACTGAATTAGAGAAAACCATATAACATAAACGTTTAATACTGAAATTCAAATTATTTAACGTTTAAAAAATTAATATCATTTATACCGATCACCTTTTCAAATAAAAATTTATTAGTGTCCTAAAACTGGAGTGGCCTGACTATATTCCCCGGACATTCGATAGCTGGGGCTGCCAATTTCATACTCATGTATGCGAGCCCCTAAGGAATTTAAGTTTGCCCCGCAGCACATTCATAAATGTAATATAGACGATAGGATTTTAACAACGAGTAACACTTGGTCATTGTAATCCTCCAAATGATATCAACATTGTAAATACAGACTCAAGGTTGATTTTATCTATTTACAGTTATAGAATGGAAACAACGTTCTAAACCCGTAATCTCGCTACAATAGAAGTGTCCTTAATAAACTAATATACGTATATATATTAAAACTGAAATACAGAAGCTTATCCATAGCTATATTTAATTTTTAATTCTATAAGTTAAGAATTAAAGAGAGGTGACTACAACTTAATAAAATTTATAATTTAATTTTCATTTCCTTTTATAGACTGCAAATAATTCATGGCTACATGTTACATGGGAAATGCATATTATGTCATGCTTATATATACATACTGCATATACATAATATGCATTTAATAACGTGTAGTATTAATTATTTGCAGTCTACAAAAGGAAACGGAAATCGAATTATTTGTTAAATTACAGTTTCTTTTATTATAGGATTAAATATTGTATGTGTGTGTAAATTGGTCTTCGATTATAAATATGCTTTTTAGAAATGATTAATAATTATACTCAATATAGTTCGCTATTTCGCTTCCAGCTGTTTTTTAAAAATTATAATTATTACAAGCTCCTTCGTTCTCTAATTTTAGTTTCATGTCCTCGTTAACATCGTAAGGATTGGTCGTTGATGTAACTTCGTAACGTTACGAGAGAAGTAACTACCACACGGCCGCGGATCTCCCAGTGCAATATTCTTCTCTCTCGTCGTTGCTGCCATCTGTTTTTCTCCGTCCGTTCTCCTTTTCTGCCGTGACTTACACTACTTGTTAGCTGTACCTTTCAAACTCGCCGCTGTAGAAAAAGGGAGCCGACAACTACGAGTACGAGGTCCTAACTAGTTGTCGGAGCAAAAGTTTGCTCGGTCAGAGGTTAAAGCGACATCCGTTTGTTTATTAGAGAAGTCGTAATTGAAACGTTAATTCTTCATTTTTCACGAAAGATATAAACTTGTGTGCATTTCGCGAGACAATCTGAAAGTATAGTTAAAAAAAATGCCATTCAAATTTTTTAAGAACAATAAAAATTGGTATGAATATTTAAGAATTAAGTTATAATATTATACTTCTTATTCCATAACTTCAATGTTTCTTATTATTATTCTGTAAAAAATATTATCACTAAGTGTAAATAAATTTTTGATCAGGTAAAATTATCTGATCTCAAATATTATATTTAAGGTAAAAAGAAAAAAACTGATAAATAAATTAAATTTGGAAAGAATTATTGAAAAAGAATACCTATATCGTAAATTTTAGATTGAGTGTGTGTTTCACAACAGTGATAAAAGGTGATCTTATCATGAGCAAAATTCGCATGACCGATAATGCGAATACATTCTTAATTTACAAAATTAGCAGTATGGATGAAATGCGACCGAGAAAAGAATTGCCAAAAAAATTATATTAGATTATATTGTAGATGATTTCCTGATCCTTTTTGTACGGAGGTAATAATGATTGGGCAGCAAACGCCGATAACCAATTTCTTGAATATCCGACATATAATACTCGACTTTGGTGCCGAGCAATCTCGTTTTTATCGATTCTCACAAAATCCTCCAATTAGTTCGCATAACATTACCATAATTACGGTACCTACCTATCGACCGAGGCATCATCGATAGACTTAATACATCTTCTCGCTATATGTATATTGTATATCCAGCCCCTGCTTTAACCAAAATTGCATCTCCGTCTCAGCAGTGTATGTAGAATTAGGAAATAGTTCGCAAAATGCGCAATAACGCAAATAACTTTATATAGGACTTATAAAACAGAGAATAGCCGAAAATTTTCATACTATACAACACAATCTGTTTTGCTATAAAAATCTTACAAGTATTTGACGTTGAAAATAAATTAATAGCTGTGCTAACATAAAAATTCATTCCAGTTTAATTTAACAAAATTATAGTCCAAGAGTGTAACAATTTTACTATTACATTCTAAAGTTATATAAAAAAATTAGTTACCAATTTTATATTAAAGTACTAAAGAGAGTTTTTTTTAGATTTATTCTTTCTTTTTCTGAGACAATAAAATAATTCGAGTAAACATAAATTAATGACATAAAAAATTCATACGATTACAGAAAAAATAAAAATAAATAAAAAAGAACAGAACATTAAAAAATATATGTAAATACATAAAAGATCACATATATTAAATAAAAAATAACTATCTTCTTAGTAACAAACTATAAACAGAATACATCACATTAGCATTCTTAGCATGGCCAACATATAATAAATTTAACATTAACAAATGTTAATTAATAGTAAATTATTATTTATCAATATTAATTCAATATAATTGATTTATCATTATTCAGCATATTGATTGCACATTTTTGTTGATAGGACTGAAACAATTCAGAGGGCTATTCCATCATTGATGAATATTAGAAAGATATAATCCATCGACATTTTCTTTGAATTAAATTTAAAATTACGGCTATATCAGTCTAATATACATAAATAATTAGTGATATATTATGTGTTTCAAGAATTAAAAATATCAATCAATTCAGAGATATCAATTAAAAAACCATCATTAAAATGTTATTTTAAGCACATATGAAACGCGTAAAACTAGAGAGAGAAGGATTGGGTCATCTGTATCATTTTAGGACGACAGCGGTTGCGCCACAACGTAATAAGGTAGGAAGTTTCATGGGGTGTAATTAACTCAACGAAATCACCTGTGTGTTTCAGCGAGTACTCGTGGGGGTAAGTTGGCTGGTTTGCGAATGTCGTCGTCCGTTGTTGGCCCACCTTAGACAACGCGCCCTGCACATAAATTCTCGCAGGTCGGTGGCGCAGATGCGATGCGTCGACGCCGCGGTTGGCTCGCAACCAATCCTGATCGCGTTACAAAGCAGCTTGCGGAAGCTTAGAAAGGTTCCGCCAGATTTGCATTATTTATCGAGCACAATTGTACGCTCCGAATTTTCGTTTTCTTATTAATTCCTACACTTTCGATCTTTTCCGCTTCAATTTTGTTTCCCTTTACCTCCAAAGCGCTATCGAATAATTAGAGAGGAGGGGGGGAGAAAAATATAAGATTAACTACGCCTCTCACTATTATTATACGATGTTATTTTTCATTGCCATTGCTGTTATATCAACGATTCCTTAAATCCCTTTCACACGATATTTCAACGTTTAAAGAAAACCGTTTGGGTTGTAAAATTACGACTACGCGAAAAATTATAGCGAAAATATTTCACAGGAGGATCTCAAGTGTACTTAAAAAAAATTCAAAGGAATATTTTTATTCTTCCATTTTTACACTACCACTTTTCCATGGGAAAGTTTTATGTGCTCTCAACGTGGATGAATCAAGGAAACACTAGCGACGTTATTTATAATCGATCGTTCTGAAATACGCGCTGGCGTATCCTTTTTTGCGCTTCCGCACTATCGACATGAATAATAACGTGGTATGGGCATAAGTATTCTCGAAAGTTCAATTTCCCGTCATGACGCTCGATGATTTATCGATGACGCTACAAACGAATGGACATTATTTACTGTCGCCATTCCGCCGGCCGCTCGATATTTCGAAAGAGTGAAATTCCGCATTTACGAAGGCGCGTCCAAATATGAGAAATCACCCGGTAGAAATAAAAAGAAGAGTCAATATTTCTTCGCAGCTCATCGAGTTTATGTTTGCCTTCTAATATCTCAATAATATTATCAACGATTACCTAATTTAAAAATTATCTAAAGACTAAATTTCAAGTAAAAAAAGAAACAGTGACACGTACATTTTGCAAATATATAGGACAAACATACGAGAAGTAAAACACACGTGACAGCTTGAGAACCCATTAAACTAACATAATTCATTATTATCGTAGCTGACATCGAAAACATCGTCCTACCATTACTCTGTCCATAAAATCAACTAGCTACGGAAAAGAACGATATCTCTTCGAAAGTTCCACGTTGCGACACATTAATTTGCGTTAACAATCATTGTCATCGGTTGTTGCGAAGAGAGTCGATCGTTTCGCAGTGGTGCGTCTCGCCCAGCTACGAAAGGTGATGGTTACTCATCCAGCAGTGGCTGTTGAAAGGCAGAGACTGAAGAGGGAGAGTGAAAGAGAGACCCAACTGCTCGTCCGTTGTCGGCTTTATCTAGTATCGAGGCGGCACACACACACCATCAGGCGCCGTCGGGCGTTCCTCGCGCGATCCTATCGTTGGACGCCGCCATTGAAAGTAAAAATAAAATTATTGGAAACGGGCGGAATTCGGCATCTTCGTGCGGCCGCTCGTTCGGCGGTTCCAGCCGGTAGATACAAACAGGCACGTTCATCAAGAATGCCCGGCTGCATACTTCCTTGCCTACCTGGCTGTTTGCCTGCCTGCCTGCCTCGCATATACATATATTTTACTTGTCTTCCTACTCAGTGGATGGTCAGCTTCTGATAGTACCATGTTTCTTGATGTAGCTTTTGGTGTTTTGTTTCGCCGTCGTGACGGAGTTTTTCACGTCTGATAGAATCAAAATACCAATGGCATTCCCGCTCAAAAATATCTAATAATAATTCTTTCATCTATACGTATTTAGCTGATTGTCATCTGCATATCACACGTCATTCGAGAAACTACTAATGACCTGCTTATAATGCAGTGTAATCAACGAGTACTTCAAATCAATATATTGTTATGGAAATTTCATACGCAAAAGTGATAAACGTTCATCATGGTTAATTGCAACCGCAGCAGAATTCGTATAATAAGCCGTGTAGTAAAATACAAAGGATTTTATGTTATTGTATGATATTACGAGATTTAATAATGATAAAAGTAAATTCAGTTCGTATCTATTTTTATTAAAATTGCGGTAAGATGACACTGTTATCATCGGCAACAGAGAGAGAGGTTAAGTAATCGATACAACTCTGATGTATATATAATATCTATGTATTGAACTAACAAAACTTCCAAGCATTCATAAATAGACAGCAAGATAGAAACTCGATTTACGTATATAACGTAATTATAAATTTAAGAAACGATGGCATAAAGTCGAGAGATTACAATACGCTTTCTGATACATTCAAGTAACACACATACTTCATCTTAACAAGAAGACCACCCCCATGATTCTCATAATATATTGCTAACTCGTATTGTAACAGAATCTGCATATTATTATATTGCATAAGATGTAATGTGTGTGAAAAGAACATGATAAAAATATATTTTTACAATTTCCTTAGCGACACGTCTTCATTAAATAATTAAAAATACAATAATTAAAAGATTAAAATATTTAATTATAGTAATAAAATATTTAAATAAAGCAGATATTTTATGGCGTAATTATCATGTAAACAAAGCAAATAATAAAGATTATTAAACAACCTTCAAGAATATACGTACATCATAAGAGAAAAAGAGAGAAAATTACGTGGTTCAGACTATATAAAAAATTATATATATATTTAGTATCGTGGATTATCGAATTATCAGCATGGTAATCAAAGTACTGATATTCCACGTGCACTCGAGAAGGTTTCGAGAAACGCGTGCTTTCAACGAGAGCAGAGGACCCGGTATGGCAGTCGATTAGCTCGGGAGCCTTTCAGCAAAGCAGTTTTATCTGCGTAATGATATCGTGTAAGAAGCGAATGAGAGACAGAGAGGAAGAGGAGAAGAACGAGTGACCGCCGCAGGGACTGAGCTTTGAGACGTTGAATCCTGACGAGGAATATTCCGTGTTCGGTAGGCAAGACTTCGGGGCAAGACTCTTAGAACGATGTTCATTGCATTCTCGACGTGAGTAAATAATTCCTAGCGTAGAAAACCGACTCCATTATGACGGGCCGACGTATCTCTCGAAAGGCGGTCTATCGAAAGGGTATATGGAGGCAGCTTATCGCAACGAATAGAATTATCAAGCCGTAGTAAGCAAGATATGCGCGCGCTTCTTTCATACGAAGAATTGAGGATAAGACGAAAATATCCTTCTAATTGCCTGCAATTAAAGTAATAAAGATTACATTATTCTATATGCATTCCATGATTCAGTAGTTTTTTTGAAAAGATTATTTAAATAGCAAAAAGAGCAAATAACAATTTAATTTACAAAAAGTCGTGAGTTTTATTTTTAATTGGAACTAAAAATTGTTGATTAAATAAAAGTTTTTTTAATTAAGAAATATTCTAATTAAAATTATTTGAACAACGATATTATATATTATTTAGCTTTCATCTAATTAAAATAAGAGGAAAATGTCCTGTCATACAGGGTGTCATTAAGTATGCTGTATTTACGTACTACAGATTACGATTGCAAATACTCAGTAAGAAATTTTCAATGTATCGTCTTTTAAAAGATATTCCCTAAGACTATCTCGCAAAGGTATGCAATAAGACGTTTCGCGAAGAAGCGAGATCAGCGAGAAAAAACACGAAACATGTTGACATTTTTCCAGAGAGATATCTTAACTCCATTACAACTAAAAGCTCGCATCGCACGATACCGTCTATTGGATTTTGTCTCTTGAATATTCTTTTTTTGATCACGGTGGAATATCGCATCGCGATATCACTGATAGTGAAACCTCGACGTCACTGACAATAACAAAGCAGAATTTTCAAGCCTTAGTAAAGAAAGTCTTAGTGAAGGAACAGACGTACAGTACCGAATCAACTAATATGAGACAATTGTCAAAATATTATTGCAGATAAACCTTGCTTAAGTAGCTATGAACAGTCACAGCCACGCGGCAGTAAACACACTTGTTTTAAAGATAAGAACTGATCTTGAGTTGTAATTCAAAGGGGAAAAAGGCAAGCGCGAACTCCCTCCTCAAGTGGTCTCTTAAGTGCGGCGAGCACCGATCACTGGTCTTCGCGATTGCAGAACATTTGGACGGTCGTGCAGCGTCGAGTCGCGATAGCGTTCCACCATGACAAGGTTCGTCCAGATAGACAAAGTGGAAATTCCAGTCGTTTCGTACTCTGCCGTTTGTTCACTCGCGATAACAAAACGGTGTAATCAACGGCGCGTCATTTATTTTACGCCTGTAACATTTGTCAACTCGCCGGATACGCGTACCGTTGCTGTTGAAAATCTGTTTACCTGTTTCATACCAAACTGCGCATGGCCCGTCATTCTCATACCGTGTATATAAGATTATCGTTCAATAGGTGTGCTGTAAATGTCCTCGCACTCGTGCGATACACGTAATAACGTTCCTGCGAAACGGCAATATGAAACGCGTCCGCCAAATATACAACACCCGAATTGTCGTAGTAGTACAGCTACCATCTTTTGCCATCAAGTTCAGTATAGCAAAGCTGACTATCCGATAAAGCGACTCCATTACGTTTCGCTATCCTTTACGAGGCAACAATATGAGCGAGCATATCTGGAAAGATACGACAATGCGCGGCTCTGCCGCGAAACGCTCAAGTTCCAGGCGAGAGCGGAGTACGAGAGTTCCTTCCTTTTTGATGAAGTTTACGAGACGCGTTTTCACGATCGCGATGATAAAGGCGAGGTCGCGCATACCAGGTGCGGTCGGCGGTTTTTGATTGTGTCTCACAACGACGTTAATAACACCCAAGCGGAGTTCAGCTGGTCGAGTTAAACGGTCCGGCGGAGGTGCAGTTCCTCCAGGTAACCGTAACTTGCATTTACATACCACGTATACCCGACGCGGTATGCGCATGAATAAATATGTCGAGAGTCGAGTGACTTAAACAGTCTAAACACCGCCCGTATGGCAAACTCCGCGGGCGCGCTCTCTCGCGCCATCATTCCAGGATCCTTCGGGGTGGGTGCTTCGACCTCTCGTTAACTCTCTCTAGTCATCGTCGAAATTCCGCTCGCTTGTGGAAACAAAGGACCTCGCGAAGCCATACACGAACGCCTAATGAAACCGAGATTATACAGTTGGACTTGGAGGATAGTAAATCGTATATATATCGAGATATAGCTTATAGTTCCAGACGGTTACACAAGGCACTATAACTGCGAGAAGTTCTATTTCTGATTGGCTGTCGAATCTATATTAAACGTTACGACAGGGTAAAATTGATAGACTACGTCGAGGGTATTTATTGTTCGAGCTATACATTTCGGAGAGAATATATATAGAGCTTAATATGCTTCTTCAACATGAAAAAGCTCATCAATTCTATCGTTAGGCAGCACAGTATACGTATATAACAACGTGCAGCTCTGAATTATTGATTAGAAGATTTTGCAGTCACGGCTAAATATTAATCGATAAACTGTGAAACAAACTCCGCCTAATCAGCCATCCTTTCGGCTACTCGGTTCAATTTGTAGAGTTAAGGAGCCGGCAAGTCAAACAGCAATTAGTAATTCGCAGCTGCGCGAACGATGATCGCTGTTTAACCCGCCGGCAAATGAGATTCCTACCGCACGTTCGCGCCAACTTGGCCAATATTTCACTTTAATCGTCGTACGTCAGCCGATGTGGATGACACCGAGGATACTTGGAAGACAGAGACGAAGAGATAAGCGTTTGTTTCCGTTCTGGCAAACATGTGCCAAGAGTAAACGAAGAAAAATATTTGTACATAAAAAAGCATATAAATATATATGTAATGAAATGAATTACTTACCGAGTGCAAGAAAAATAGGACAATATGTGAAAATTTGAAAGCTTGAAAATTACAGATGATAAAGCTATCAAAAAAGAAGAGATATTGTGAAAAAAAAATACATACGATATACATGGGAGGAATTAAATAGGAAAATACGAAGCGCTCTTAATAAGAGAATAAGGTAAAGAAAAACATAATAGCTATAAAAGCATAATCTTCCAGTAATTAATTAATTGTTTCTAGTAAAACCGTCTGAATATTAACGAGCATTAACCGCAGTCATTTTCTTTCGCTTTTTCTCCATTAATATAGCGATACTGGCTTATCGAGTCCCGCCGCATCGGGGTATTCGCGAGAATTTACAATCGATATACTAGGCGTTTACTGTAAATAGCCAACGCCTCGAGAACCGGTTCGGTGCATCGCGTTACAGCTCCTAGCATGCAACACCACGTAGTCACTGATAATAAGTGCACAAACATGAATTTAATAGCGCGAGATAGTCTGCGAATTGACTCACGCCGCAAAACATGCACTTTCCGCCCCGAAATTATGGTATTAGCCGCAACACTACTCGTAGCACGATATCGTAGCCACTATCGATCGCCGGCTATCGATGCTAACGGCTGCCAGTCTTACAGACCCCTTATTTCCTGACAAATTATGATGCGCCGTCGCACCGGTCATTACACCATCGCGCAAAGAAAAGCGCGCATATATTATTGTTCGCAAAGAATCCCAGCTAGTCAGAGAAAAGTCTTTTTTAATCATTATTCGATATGTACGCATAAGTCGTATATAACAAACGTAGTAAAAACTGACCAATAAAATGAGAGTTACATAACAATAATACGTTTTAATTCTATAATAATCACGTTCGTTATTTAATTGATATAATCTTTCTTTAGTCCAGGTAATAGTCGCGTAGAAGGCTAAAATTTTAATCCTAGGGACATATATTGCGAAAAATAACGGATTAGAAATTAAATTATAACGTAATGTAGCTTTACGTGCCATAATCGCTTTATCGGCACACATTTGTTAGCTACGATGCTAATAGAAATGATAGAAACCGACGATAAGCCTCGTCATTCACCGTAATCGCCAATAAACCATACTCCCAATGCGGCGTGAAGCGCCAAGAACTCCTACGACTCTTAAGCAATGCTCGGACTTACACGAGCAAACTGCTGCTCCTCGACGCCGACAATTGCACGGGTTAAACGTAGCGCCATTGAGAAACAAACGATCTATCACGCACCGAGTACTTTAACGGGCCACCGGGACCGTTAACGACTGCCACCCTCGTTGCCCCTTTCTCGCCGGCACAATAGAAACAATTACGTGTAAATCTTTAACGGCTGTCCCTCCATGGAACCTTTCAATCGTGTCCAACGCCTTTCATCAAACCGCTCTCGCGATTTTCAACATGACTTCGTTTGCCGTGTCGTGACAATTACAAGCGGAGCCTCCAGTTAACGCGAACGTCACGAAGACCATTTCGAACTAGCTTTCAAAGAAGACAGCAACTTCCTTTCATATTTAAAAAAATCATGAAAAATCTATACGTGCTTGCACAGATCTTTTATTAAAAAAAAACATATGAAAATCATATACCTCAACAATATTTGAACACAAAACTTGGGTATGTATGACAGTTTTCATGATGAAGTGCAAAAGAATCAGTGTATAAACACTCATTATCCTGATCCTCGACACTGCGAAAAGAAAGACGTTGAGGTATAAGTTCGTCGGTTAGAAAAATTTCCACGATTTGCGTATCATAACAATCACATTCTTTCTCTTTCGCAGTCAATCCGCATGATAGCAGTCCTCGCGGAATCACTCCTGCGGTCGGATGCGCAACCGCGCGAATCACCGGGGATGAAAATCTGCGCCCGTAGAAGAGATGCAGAGTAAGGGAAAAGAAGGAGCAGCGGCGGCGCCGAGACGTGCGCGGCAGAGACGGACAGAGGGATTCGCGTATAAGCGAGTGAGTTAGCAACTTCGGGCACTCGGCCCCGGGTGTTTGCTCTCTTCGGGGTCTCGAGAGATGTTTGCATTGGCTCTGCACCTCTCGGCCCGCACGATGACTGACTGAAATGATTTCGTCGACGGCACGACTAGAGTGCACTTTTGTCAACATGCGCAGCGCCGTACAAAAGGAAATCATCGAGCAGCGACGGTGGCGGCGGAAGCGACATGACTTGGGAGTTTCGTACTTGTTTTCGACATTACGAGTAATTGTCGTTAATAAAGGGATTCGAATGTAAATGATTTTACACGTAGAGAGACACGGAGCTAAACGTTTACGTATTACTACAAAATATATATAATTTCGCACACATACGTATCCGCTGAAATACTTGCTCAAGATATTTGCGTGGAAGCATTAACTTGTAACTTCTGATCATTGTTCCAACGTTTCTCACGAATTAGTGAAATTAACAAAGCATTAGGCACGTAAAGCATAAAATTATAGAGCGCCACGGTGATTAATGCGAAACTCCCGTAACAAAGAGGAATGCGTCAGGAAGCGTTTATCGTTTCAGAACGATTACGGAAATCGTTTTGGACGGAAGAGAGAATTAGATGGTACGATTTTAACAACGCTCTGGAGATTTCGCGTGGCGGCTCCCATCCGTCCAAAGTTGTTCGAACTTTGCATTAAGTCGCAAGAGAACGAACGGAAGAAATCCCGATGGTGTTCGCACGGAGAGCGAAGAACTTCATTGTATTTACAGAAGAAAGTGGAAGTGGAACTCGAGAACGACGGTGATGAGGATTGAACAAATAAGAGAATCTCGAGCTCGAAGACGATGTCGGTCATCGTCATTAACACCGGATAATCCAGCCACGAAATACACGCACCTCTGAAGTGCAGTCTGCTCTTTTCTCCAGTGATAAGTGTTGACGCTGCTAGAAAAAGTAAGTCTGAACACTGGCTGCACGTTTCTTCCCTTCGACTCGGGTAAACATCTGTATAAATTACACGTTTGCTCTACAAGCAACTGTATAAATTATTCCGTTTGTTCTTTACATCCTCGCCATCGATCATCGTATAAAATGGAATTAGTAAAGCGTTGATAAAGAAAATTGCGGAAATATTCCGAGTTAACCAGCCGCGTAATCCTTCATTTCGAATCTGTTCTATTATGCAGTTTGTATTTAATATACATTTCCAATTTATAGATAAGCAATATAGAACTGTCTCAAAATATTCTGCGATAATTATTCTTCCAATTTCGTTACGTTGACATGTTTCCTCCTACACAAACGATCGTTATTTCTTCATGAACCGTAATACCGGTTTGCATAAGGACGATTGTAAATTTCGCGTTGTCGTAACTTTCTATCGCGTTCGCAAACGTAGAATTGCCATCCATTTTCTGCTCGAAGCAAGCGTCCGTAAGTTAAATATTATGTTTGCTGACGGAAGACGTTTCGAGTGCAACCGAAGAATACGGAACGTGCCGATCTTGCAGCGGCAATATAGAGCGAGACCTGCGAAACGTCCGCTGGTAAATCGAAGCAGAAACGTAGTGAAATGATTTTTATTTCGCTTCCTTCCTCGCACTTCTGTTCAATAAACACGAATCACTGATGCGAATCACGCATTTTTTTTGGAACACGATGGCCGGATTTCTTTTTCATTTTCGTTAAAGTAAAACGTAAAAATGAACTTTTTAACTTGCACTATTCCGCTCGATCGAATCTATATATTACTTCTTGTTCCAAAATTATCTTTTGCTTTTATTTTTTACTCAATTATTTACTACATCGTTATTTATAAAAGCACGTCAGTGTTTTTAAAAATATATGAGTTCGTAGTGCTCTGATAAAAAACTCAGATTTCTGGATTTAAGTCCAAATGACTGTGTAAATAAGTTATCACTACCAATACCAAAATCACAAAAACACTTCAGCAATATTACTATTTCGACATGTGCAGAAGAAAAACATAATAATTTCAAATATGTATAGTACAATTATTATATAAATCATTACATCTGTCATAACATATGATTACTATGATATAAGGATTGACATAATTAATTGTAGTATATATTTTTTATCATTGTTTTATATGTATATTAGATTAAAGCATGATAAACTTGTGCAGTTTCTTTTTATCGTTACAATAGACAATGTACTTAATATAAATAGACAATGTAATATTAAGAAATTAAAATCGAACATAAAATACACAAGTCATTTGAATTATCAATTATTAATTTTAACAAATGTATTTCAATAATAATAATTTTCTATAAATCTCAATATTATTTTTAAATTACATCGAAAATAATAAATGCACACAAGTTATATATATATATATATATATATGGTATATGTATATTATAATCTCACAGCTGCAATAAAAAGTTACATTTAAATAACCGTAAAATTAAAAAAGAATATAAAACCGGAAATAAAAACCTATCTTAAGAAATGGAACAACTTCTGTACTTTTCTCATAAAACTGTTTTGAGACAGGATGCACAGTTAAAAAAGTTTCCCCGTCTCTCAGACTATAGATCGGACTACAGATAGAATCCAAATAACACGTTTAATAAGACGGAGTATAAAACGTTTTATAACAATAACTAATAAAAGTAACTAAAAAAATAAATAAGACAACACTAAAAAGTTTTGAATTTACCTTGACAAAAATCTAAAACTTAAGCACTAAAATTTTAGCTAAATCTTCGTTTTTAAAACACTGAATTAATTAAAAATAGGTGCATTGATAAGTATATGAAAGGATCAAATTTAAAACTTGGTTTCTTAAGTTAAATAACATTTTGTTATTTTTAATTTCCAAATGTGTCGAAATGTATTATTTTAATACAAAACATGTGGTTAAAAAAACAAACACATATAATATAATCAATTTATTTCTGCACTTGAATTACTCAGTTTTAAATTAAACGGCATTAATATTGACGTATGCACTTCATGAATAATAAATTAAATTATAGTCCAATTTAATATACTTCTTGAGTTAAATTATATTAAACTTTATTGTTTTATAGTTAAATTAACGACATATTGATTAGGAGCAATGGCAATTTATAAAAATGATTAAAATAATTCAAATTGGGTATATAATTCGACATCATGGTATACCTTGATAGTGTATGCATAGCAGGTTTAAAATATCAAATATACGAATTTCTAATGAGAATAATGTAATATTTAATATAGGACGCTTTTAGTGCTTTTTTGCTGTCGCATCTGTACTGCGAACTAGCTTCTCTCTCTTGAAAAACTCACGATATTATTCCTGTCATTATCAATTACATTAATAATGTTAAAAGACTAAAGGTAAAAGAACTAATCGGTAAACGTTAGTGTAAAATATGGAATAAAATGATACTTATTCTCTTTTCGCAACTGTAAAATTAATTATCGAGAGATATAATTAATGTATATATTATTCACATATACGATCAAATCTTAAAGAAGTGTTAAATTATGGCAGATACATTTTCTCAACGCACGATCCGAGAAAATTTGTTATTTCATAATTCAAGGCAGAAGTAGTAGATAGAAATAACTATATAATAATCAATTAAAACAGCATATTATATTTATATTGCTTTAAAAATTCTCATTATTACATATATAAAGTGAATTTAAGTTCATATTATAATTTCAGGAAGCGATTTTCTAAGAATCGTTTAACATAAGAAACATAAATTTTAAAATTGATAAATCCTAAAAGTGATTCAAAGAATCACCGAACTAGCGAATTGAAATTTATTTGAAGTACTATTTTGAATTTACATTTCAATTACATATTCATATTATGTTTAATTAATTTTATTGTATTTTTAATTAAAATTTGCAAATTACTGCTATTTTTTAACGACATTCTGGTAATTGGGAAGTCCCAAACATTCAGAAACGATCATAAAATAAAATAACGAATTTCCCTTCATAAGTAATTACACCATTAACTTCACTTAAGAATATGCAAATTGTAACAACGTTTTAGTTCTTTAGTAGTTCATTTTCATAGAGTCATAACCAGCAGACCTAATAGCAATTAAACTGCGACATTGCCAACGACAGTAGAAAGTAACCTTTATTTTGTACTTGAAGATGTATAATAAAAAAAGATCAAAACTTTAACGAACTTAATCTTGAATAACAATTTTGCTGGAGACCTGTTGTGTTTTATATATAAATTATTAAATATAATTAATTATGTAAAAATACAATGTCTCGTAACGCGTCCAGAAACAGTCGTACCTCTCCCGTGCGGTAATATCCCGGGACACCGGGTAAAAAAGTTTGCCTCATAAGTAATTACGAGTTCAACCTCTCCTCAAAACTTGTCTCCCGCCCCCTCCCACCATCACGGCCGCGACTGCCGCAGCCACCCCCGGCGTTTCCGGCCGTATCTGACATCTCTGCCTCGATGTTTCTTCTTTCTTTTGCCCGCCACGTGGTTCCTGCCCCTTCCCTTCTTCTGGCCGCTAGCTACACCTTGCACTCCATCTCAGCAACACGTTTCTTGACAGAAAGTTAATAAAGTTTTCCAACTCGCATAAATCAACGACCTTCTTTAACCTCCGGCTTCACAGGCTGTCAGGTACGTACTAGCAGCGCGGCAAACCCCGGTTATAAAGGCAACGAAGTTTAATGCGTTTCAATAAATTCCTCGAATACTCTTTCTCTACTTTGCTGCATGTTCGTCCCGATCGTTCAGTTCGTCACTTTCAAGTTTTCTAGTAGCAAAGAAAGTTCACTAAATTATGACGATGCATACGCAATGCAGCACATCAAATCAGACACGAAAATTATAAATTTACGTAATGCAATGACAACTTTTTTCAAATAAATATTAGTCTTTAGATATAATCTTTTTGTTTAAGTGAAATATTTTTGCTTACATTCTACGGTTTGCAAAAATTTTACCACGACACACCATCCTCAAGTGTTCAAAAGATTAATACTCTTGCTAAGCATGTGCTTGGTATTGTATTATATATAATTAATTAAGTACATTATATGTACGATAAATTTTTATTTTAAAAAAATGTTTTTAATTTGATTTTTACGTAAGTCATTATTTAATATCGTCATTAAGTCTATTAGAATAAATATTATAAATAATTTGATTACTGGAAAACTCTTTTTAAAGTACAGTCCTCGCGCATTTGGAACGGTAATCTTTCTTCGGTAATACCGACAATGATAGAGAAGATCCCAACGGTACCTGTTAATCTTAATTCTTTCGTTTGTTTCCCATGGGGTGTGAGACCGAAGACATTTGTGCACGATCGCGCCTATCTTAACGAAAAAATATTGAGTTATTCTGAGAATTTTTGAGGTAAAATGTCGCCGTTGCTTTATCTAGATTCTAGATTAATTGACAATATATTGAAATTTATTTTCGTAAATAATAATTTTTGTAATAAATAACTTGAACGAATGTAAATTAATGTTAACAAAAGATAATTTTTAGATTTATATATTTATTAGATACATAAAAAGGACTTCACAGTATTTTCATTTATAATTTTTCTTAACATTTACTAAATGTTATAATAATATGTTGTAATAAACACTGTAAATTCTTTTTATGTAATAAATATATATAAATTTAAACTCTTTTATTTATTATATATACATATTAAAAATCTCTTGTTTATTAATTTGCGTAAAACTGTAAAATATATAATTCCTAAATAAGTTGATTTCGTATTATTATGGTCATTATAGTATATTAAATTGTCATAGAATATGAACGACATATTTAAAAAAGAATATATAAATTGTATGAAAAGATTTAAGAAATATTTTTTGTAATAAAATTTAAATAAACATATTTAAAAAAACTTTTATTTTAAAGTATTAAAAAATATATGCATGTATATATCCAAGTAAAATTAAATTAATTTTCTCATTAAAAACGCCTTTTCTGCGCTGGACTTATATCACTTCTTTCATTTACGGAATTGTGTGTGTGTGTGTGTGTGTATGTGTGTGTGAGAGAGAGAGAGAGAGAGAGAGAGAAAGAGATACAATTTTCCTTTCGATTTTATCATGAAACGAGTAAAAAAGGAAATCCAAAGTACGGGCAAAAATCCGCGAATAAACATCATTTACGTTTTCATAATTAAGAGTAGTATAGAGACGGTACAAAGTCGGTCGCTCCTCTTGATTTTAATCCACGGCCTGGCATGAATTATGGACTGTAAGCTCCAGGAAAAAGCTCCAGGAGCTGTACCGGAAGTTAATCAGAGCATTTCTTTATGCCCGAAGGCACGCGAAACACGAATGTTCTCCTTCACGGGAATAAACTGGAATTTCCTTGCAGAAGACTAGTAAATTCGAACGTTGTTCCCTTGAAAATTACACTACGAGTAAAAAATAATTCTTTTTTAAATAAATTACGACTAAACATTTTTCCTAGCAAAAAATAAAAACATTGTTATAAATAACTTTCCATACAAAAATAACTGTACGAATGCTATATAATAAAACCAATATTTTATTTTGGTTAATTGATATCATGTCGGTTAGTGAGTGCTGTCCTTCTCTGAAAAGCTTTAGTGGGAAGAGCAAACTCGCGAATGGTAGGTATCTAACGACGGAAAATATGATGATCTATAGACCAGTCGATAGCTGGCGAGACAAACGGGTTTATTATTCCCAAGAGAAGTTATCCCCGTGGGTCGTTAATACCAAGAATTATTGTGGGCTATTAAGCCATCGATTATATGATCGAGTCATAGGCGAGAAGCGACCACGAAAAAAGACTCCCAGGAAATCAATTAAGAAGAATACAATTATGAGGGATAACAATTTGTCGAGATATTCCCACGTTATTACGATGAAGATAAATAGCAAGTTGTCGAAGACGAAAACTATCGAAGAGAAATTCTTCTATGAAAATCTCAATGTCACTTGTTTCTTTGTCACTTTTAGTTCATATCATTTGCAAAATTGTCGGAAAACTTTAACATTTTTTTAGAATTAAATTATAATTAATAAATGAATTAGTTTAGTATTCAATAAGTCCCCAAAATAAATACTTCTTACTATATAAAAACGAATGTCATTGTACTTTTGTTTAATAATGTATTTTTATTATTATATTACAATCTCTTTTAAAATAAATTTTGCAATTATAAGATAATCTTACAAAATTACTATTATTTTTAATTGTTTATAATATTGAAACTAATCGATTAATAAAATTTAAAATTATTAATATTATTCTAATATTCAAATGCATATTTCATTAATAAACAATGAAGCTGATAAAGAGATGATCAAGTTTCAGGTAAAACTATTTTCCTAAATAATAAGTATTCTTGAAATTAAAATTTAATAATCGACTGGTAACAAGAGTTAAGAATATACCAAACTTTTTGCAATAACTAAATCTTGATTAAAAAATTAAATATAACTTATAAAACCTAACTTTTAATTAAATGTCGAAGAAATAGATGAATATATTAAATGATATGTCGTATTTCTCTTGTATTATAGTTTTTTTCTTTCTATTTTTTCTGCTTTTTATTTAGGAAAATCTTTTTCCTATGCTCATTCAAAAAACTTCTTTGAGGTAATTTGGACAAAAAAAACATTAATAAAAAATAATAAAAATAAAATTCGATCAAGAGAGATTGAAGATTCGTACATGTATCACAAGTGAGCGGCGTACTTAATGCAATTAAGATAATGATTGCAATTAGCATAATAAATCGAAACGCTTTACTGCAATATCTGGCAGGATATCGGAAAGTAGGATGACGCTAAAATGGTAATTAGCGCCTGATGATAAAATTCAATATGCTGTGCCGGCGGTAAAGCAGTGAATTGAAGTCGCTTAAAAGGAAGATAAGGAGGGAGAAGAGAGAGAATAGGAATAGCAGAGAACGGCTAAAGTAAGTTCATGTACCTTCCAAAATAGATATCAAAGCAGGTGCCAACAGATCTGGCATTAATTAAAAGCCTGCCTGTCGCGCGGAAACTCGGAGGAACGATTCAGCGTATTTCCAAATAGCAATCGATCGAACATTTCTTCCATGCGCCATTCGACAATTCAAATAAGTCCTCGTGTTTCCGCTTTGCGCACACGATTTACTATTGAGCGTAAAATTCATTCACCGTAAAAGCAATATTTCAGAAACCAGACTAATTGATATTGAACATTTACTAAATTACGACATTTTTACATCGATCATTTCTTAAACCAATTTAACTTCGACATAATTCTCCTAACAAATACATATTAGTTACATAATACAGTTATTGTAATTGAGAGTCTTGTAGTTAACTTTTATTTTATTATTAAATTTACATGCTCTCCTACAAATTTTCGAAAATCAATAACGACTTTTCCACCGATGACGTTTTCATTTCGGTTCATTTCGTTCTGGAAATATCGAGAAAGCTACGACTATAAGAGACCGTAAGATTTCGCGAAGCGTGAATGAGCACGAGAGGGTGTCGATTTTACCCATAAATATACCGTTAAACACTGGCGGTAGTTATTACGATTTCTTGAACGTCGCTTAAGGATTTTGCGCATGGACGCTTATCGACCTAGCCAATGCTATCAAATATCTTGGAAAACTCTATCAGTGAGCAGGAATATGAAATTAAAGGTTTACTCGACTGTGCATAGCATTAATTAGTTTAATTATCGCTTTAGTATACTTTATGATTAATTGTGCAAAGTAAAATACCTTTTAATTAACATTGCCTTAATTTTCATAAAGAAATAAGAAATCTGATAAAAAGTAAGAATCCCCGAAAATTCAAACTTTATATTTATCTAATATCGATTATGTATTCAATATACTTATAACACACACACGGTATATATATTCCATAATGCTAGCCATCGGTCAGAAAAGAAGAATTTAATAATTGCAAGAGCATATCTGTGTTTTAAGATATCTACTTATTACAAAGCGTCAATACTTCTAAACTCGAGCTGTAATGTCACAACATTAACGTTGCATTAGCTAGTCTATTGTGGAAATAATGAGAATTTAATTTACGTGATTTGAAGAAAAATTAACGGTGTATGGAGTGTAAACGACTCTACGAGCATGCACGAAGCCTATGGAGTTAGTTACGCATAGCCATGCGTGATATACGACCGGCGTTTTTACGTTGGCGGTGCGGCGCGGCGCGTGAGTTACGTTCCGCATATCGGAGTGACGCGTAGCGTTCATTTTCAACGTGATTATTTATGGTTATGTCGTAGAGCTTCTGAGAAATACGTTCATTTTTTCTAAGAAAGAAATTTTTAATTCGTGGAGATAAAAAAAAATAGAAAGTAAGAAATTATACGGAGGTCGCGAACAAAATCATACAACGCATATTTTTAAAATTACGGCGAAAGATGCCATCTTATATAATAAATTCTTCGTAAAAACTCTAACATTCACGTATTTCATATTTTTGTGACATTTTATCTTTATATAATACATTCCTAATACATTTTATTAAATTAATTTATAATTTAGTTTTTTAACGACTGTATTAATAGGTCGTGGATTTTCTTTAAGATTAATTCATAAGTAAAATTCTTAATTCTACACAAATGATATTTTAACATTATACTCGTAACAAAGTTTTAACCGACTAAAAGATACATAAATTTAATTTAAAGACCTCTTTTACCTTGCATTACGAACAATACGATTAAAAACTCAACCAAGCCGTGACAAGCAACATGCAGCTCACAAGTTGTGAATTTTCATTTATAATTTTGTGAACTTTAACAATACGTAGCTACAAATATAATGTCACGATTGTTCTGCGTCGAGTTTAATTGTGGCTCACAATGCAAATTAGCAGCAACTACGGTGCTCCTCGGTAATAACTTCCAGATTATTTAACGTGCGATTAATAAAATTGTATTTCTCAGCAAAGTTAATCTCACGTTAAATCAGCCACATCGAAATACATGGCTACAATCCTACCGTTTTTCGAGCTAGCTTTAATATGCCCGCTTAAATGTATCCGAATGTCACGTAAGTTACGTTTATTCCAGAATTTCGAAGACAAATATTTGCTTAAATTTAGGATTAGAGTAGTAACAAAAATCTAAGTCAATTACTATATCAAGACAAATCGATACAAAATCAACTGTTATATTGTAGCTTTAAATCAATTTATGTTTAGAGTAATTATTATTAATCAAGACTTTAAAAAACTAAAACCATCTCTTATGTATGTGTCTGTATATATATATATTTTTTTTTTTTAATTTAGATTATGACAAAACAAAATCGGAACATAACTTCCTTTTTAAAGCCATGTTCAGTTAAAGATTAAACTGTATACTCTAAAATTAACATTTCCAAATGTCTTCCGTAGATATTGTAAGTTTGACAAAAAGCCAACAATCTTTAGCTTCTCAAGCAATTAGTCGTGGAAAAGTTCCGAATAATCTTCGGATAGGAAACTTCTTTCGTGCAATTTTGCCGCTCGGAACGTCTTGATTAATCGACCATCTGGGAAGTTTCCCGAAAGACGGAAGTGATCTATTCTTTTCTCGTTTACCCGGGAAAACAAATGTCCCGATCGCGAAATCTCGGTCGTCTTGATCGCGTACGGACAAGGACGAATTTCTAGGAATGGTTGAACCTTTGAGCAGGCATTTAATTAAAATCCCCTCGAACCGAGAGCACTTGTAATCGAGTGACGAGTGGCCTCGGCGAAGAAAGAGGAGGGAATCAAAGCGACGAAGAACAAATGGAAATACTTGGTTTTGTCTTGTGGATCAATCTAAAAGATGCCACTCAAAACTGTGATATTTGAATAACTATGATAAGACGATGGGGGTAGCCTTGTAAGAAATTCAATGATAACAATGCTATTTTGTTATCTGCTTTGAATGAAGATTTGAATGAACGAAGCATTACTAAGTTATATCTGACATATTCTTAAATATTAATTAGTCTCTCTGTAACGAATCTCTAAGACATGCGTTTACGAACTAGAGTATAACATCTTACTCCGGATGATAAAGAAAAGCATTGTGATTCACTCTGACGTCTGTTTGAAGTGCACGTTTGGAATAGTATTATGGAAATCTCTTAATAAGAATCTCTCGCAAATGTACCTCATAATCGAGTACTTCTCGAGATGCGTAGCTTTAAAATGGATATCTAAATAATTGCATCGTCGACGTTTCGGCAGGCAGTGCCGCGCACTTGGTGTTTCTCATTTCGTGCGAATTAAGAATTAATAATGCAGCGTTTGCCGAGTGTAGACGTTACAGCGAGTTAAGTGCACATGTGTGTGTACAAGAAATTCTACTTTCATTTTGTACGTACTAATAAGTAAAATATAAATTACACGAATAATTCTAATGCTGTAATAAAATTGTAAAATCAAACAATACGCAACTAAAAATATATATAAATAAAATACAAGTAAAATACCTAGATGAGCCTCAAATAATATATTTATAAAGCGATATTTCTCCTCAATGCGGAAGTACGAAGTACAAATTGGCTTGTACTTAACTTTCGCATTCAAAAGGACTCCAATCCAAAGTGGAAACGTTTACAGTTAACTTCGTCGGTAAGTACATTCCAACTGTTTGCGAATAATATCTTATCGCTTTATAAATATATTATTTACGCATCGGCAACTGTAAAATCAATTCCAAGAATTCAAGAGGTAGTCATTTTACTTGTATTTGATTGATTTTTGGGGAGTCATAAAACTATTTTTATTTTTATTTTGATGTGTATAAATAAAATTAAACACATGTGTGAAAATCTCTCAAATTTTACGCAACAACGTAATAAGAATATAATCGCGCTACTTATATTTCTGCTTATTTCGTATGCTTGTAACGCTCTTTGCAATAAAAATTCAAGTGAGAAATCCATTTACGGAGAAGGTGACAGTACGCGCGGCAACATAATGCGGCTAAAAAAAGCTTTAATATAAGTGCCGCTCGTAGCGTGGCCCTACATGTGCTACCGCTATTAGTATTATTTTCATCATCCCCCTCTGCCGTCGTTGAGAGATTTTTTTTCACTTTTTAGGACTCTCGAAGTAGGGCTGCGCAATATGCTTAATGGACCGGTACGACACTCACGATGCGCTTTTCTATTGCCGCGATTTCACGTAAGCGCGGGGCTCGCCATTAACTAATTGACACCATCGCGGCCAGAATGCACGTGATCCCGTGGAAAAAGAAGTATATTAACGAGAAATCAGCTCGGTTAGTTCTTTTTTTTTTTTTCCTCGCGCCGTGTTTGTATACCGAATAAAAAGAACGTCCGAATCAATTGATTCATCTGTGAAAAAGCGAATTGTTCCTTAATTAAAATTTTCCGCGCTTTTCTATTTTTGTTTATGCCTTTTTCCAACAGCATAATCAACGGGCAAAACCATAGATAGCGATGGGTATTTTCATTTGTACCATGGCACAGATTACGTAAATGTCCGCAGGCCATTAACTAATTGACTCTATGGCGAGTCGAGCGTGTTAGATGATGTCGATAAAAGGAGTAGAGGTAAAGGGATAGGAGAAGACCGACCCTTTTCCACGATCGCTTTCAAAGAGCTCTACATGACAGTGTCTAATCTGATGCGAAGGAAAGAGCGCGAATAAGAGAGACCGGATTTAACAGAGTTTGAAAAAGAGTCACTAAAAATAGATTAGACGTTATTACATACCACAACATTTCTCCTTCGATGTATACTTACAGATGATAGAATTATTTTACTGATACTTTGGAGAAATTACTCTTTAACTCTTTATAAATGAAGAATCTATTATAAGTTTCATATCACACTAATTCAAGCTTTTCGATTTGATCTTCGAAATTTTTATTAATTTATCTTTATTTAATGTATTTCTTATTTTTATGTGGATAGTTGCTTAGATTACTGGCGCCGCCGCTTTTTTTTTTTTTTTTTGGA